>NC_089810.1:38045558-38218058 GCF_029633855.1 Hoplias malabaricus
CTGCATGAGGCCTGTCATGGAATCCTCTGATCGGGAGTTACTACGGATCACGCTCTGCGTGTTGTGGCGGTCCTCCACTTTAGACACAACATACACAACATTGTTCTGTACCCCAACATCACTGTGTGTGATGGTTTGGGTAGATGTTTGCTGCTGTAAAGCCTGCACATCTTGAATTGAAAGCTCACCGCTGCCCTCTTTGGAGGAGAGGAACATAGACTCATCTTGCTTTCTTTTCCCATAGACTTGTTTCAGTTCCACAGAGGACTGGTTATTCTGTAAGGCATGTGTATAAGTGGAACTGGAGGAAGTTGGTGAATGGATAGGCAGCAAATATTTCTGGGAATGCTGTAGCCCATCAACCTTACTGCCTGGAGAAGGCTGTGTTATTATATAATCCTGGGTGGAGCTGGATGTTGGTAAGCTGTGGACACGGGAAGAAGAGAACGGAGGACTAGAGCTGAGAGATGGGTCTGATGTGTAGCTCTGTGAGGGGCTAGCAGATGCTGGCTCCTGGGCATAGTAACTGGCAGCGGTCAGAACCTGAGAGTGACTGGAAGAATAATTCTGAGAGGGATTACCCATGCAAAGTCCTTGTACTTGAGCTTCATACTCGTCCCTATCTGCTGCAGAAGACAAGACCTGCTGCTGACTAGAAGAGTAAATAAGAGACTGGCTGGAAGGCGTCACATTATCTGACTGACTTACAAATGATGGCATTGGTTTGTATATGGAAGGCAGTTTTTCAGGCTGACCAGGAGAGAAGGCCTGTGTTTGGCTGAGGTTGCTCAACAGACTTTGAGAAGTGATATAGGTTTGTGAGGGGCTGATGGACATTAAGCTGGGAAGCTGTGCAGATGAGTATGGCTGTGATTGGCTAGCTATAACGGAACCTTGTTTCTGGGCAGAGGAAGCTGTCTGAATGTGTGGCTCTGTGCTCTCACTGTGACGTTCTGATATTTTGGAAGAACCATCTTTGGCTTTCGCTCCGGATGAGGAGGAAAACCCTGGGGAAGGGACAGAGGAGGAGGTTGTCTCTTGTTGAGCTTTTACATTAATGGCCTGGGTTGAATCTCCAGCGGGACTGCTGGGTACAGGGGTGTGTCGAGAGGGGTCCTGCTGATAGGAAACAGTACTGTTATCAGGCAGGTAATTTTGTAAAGAGTGCTGCATGCTGCCAGGCAAAGGCTCTGGGGCAGACTGGGTGCTGGAAGGCCGCTGGTGGTGTTTGATGACACTACATTCACGCTGAAGTGCTCGTTCAATGGATCCAGAAAAAACTGAGACTCCATAAGGCTGAGAAGACGCCTGCTGGGAGCTGCCCAAGGCAGAGGGCAGCAGGCTAAACTGAGGTTGCAGAAGGTGAGGAGCAGACTCCTGGGCTGAACGATATGTGGATGACTGGGGTGGAAGGCCAGCAGCCAGCGATGCACCACCCAGTCTATCAAAGGGAATAGCCGTTGGTACAGTACTCTGGGGGGATTTGATCTGAAGCAGGTTTTCACTAGGCGACAAGAGGCCATTCGAAGGGCTGAATGTCGTATCCTGAACAGTCAGCGCTGAAGAGGAGGCGAAACTCCTAGGTGGAAATGTGCTGGGGTGCTGGAAGGATGAAAGAGCTGCAGGCGTGGGGAATGTTCCAGAAGAAGGAAGGGCTCCGGTGAGAAAGAGTTCTGTTGAGGCATTTGTACCTACAGACGGAAATGAAACAGAAAAAAAGGAAATGTAAAAAGCTACTCCATCGCATCACGTAAAATTTGTTTGTTCCAACACAGAGCCCACTGATGCTTTCAAAGTGATGGTCAACAACTTAAGTTATTCGCTGTCCAGCTAACTAAATCTGTCCAAGGTGTGCGATAGTGCAGCAAGATGTTACTCACAGTAATGGGGCAAGAAGACAAGGCAACAGAGAGACAGTCTAATAAGAATGACTTAGAAATAAAATATATCAAATCTACAAAATCGAAAACGCATGGAAATCTGCTCAAGTCGCTTTCAGGCGAGGATAACTGGGACAGGCCAAGACAAACAGTTAACAGAAGTAGCTCCTTCCTTACCAGTCTGCCATGTTGGAGTCCTGAACTGAGGGAGGAGAGTGGTGGCTGCAGGTCCAGCCTGAAGGCCTCGGGATTCAATAGAAGAGAGGAAATTCAAGACTGATGATTCAGTGGTGCTGCTTCCGGCGCTGTGCAGATTGGTATCAAAAACACCAGAAAGACCTGGAGATTAAAAAAAACCCCAATACATTATGTGTAGGTAAAGAAATCAGATGATTCAGAGAGCTTATGTGATACACCTTGTGCCATATTTAAAGGCCTTCTCTCTATGTCCTCACCTGTTGAATGTTGAGAGGTGGTGTAGGTGGGGGCCGTATGAGCGGAGGTATAGCTCTGCCTATGGAGAAGCTCCGTCTCGATGTGTGTAGCACCATAACTGGAGCTAACAGCAAAATAAATACACATGCAAACACAATAAACACACTGCTAGAACTGTGAAAATGAGTAAATATTTAGATGGTGAACAATGTCACAATGTCCAAACAGTTCAAAAGCCCTAACAAAGGGTTTCGGACATTAAATAAAATTGGTGGCAGAAAAATGAGATTGAATGGTAGTTTGCAGATTCAATATTTTGTTTGAAATCAAGTGATTTATACCACTGTAGACCCCACATGGTTTTGGGAAAGGTGATCTAAAGCTCATGTCTGAATATACTAATTATAATGGGGTATGGGTTGCCTACAAACAACTGAACATTTAATGTTCATTCATTCATTCATTATCTGTAACCCTTATCCAGTTCAGGGTCGCGGTGGGTCCAGAGCCTACCTGGAAGCATTGGGCGTAAGGCAGGAATACACCCTGGAGGGGGCGCCAGTCCTTCACAGGGCAACACACACACATTCACTCACACCTACAGACACTTTTGAGTCGCCAATCCACCTACCAACATGTGTTTTTGGACTGTGAGAGAGAACCGGAGCACCCGGAGGAAACCCACGCGGACACAGGGAGAACACACCACACTCCTCACAGACAGTCACCCGGAGGAAACCCACGCGGACACAGGGAGAACACACCACACTCCTCACAGACAGTCACCCGGAGCGGGAATCGAACCCACAACCTCCAAGTTCCTGGAGCTGTGTGACTGCGACACTAACCTGCTGCGCCACAGTGCAACATTTAAAATATAAATGTTTGATGTGTAAAGTATAAATTTTCATCTGTAGTAGTCAGCCACATCTGCTATTATCCTACCAGAACTATGACTCGGACTAAATAAAAACCTGCCTGAGCCACAAGTTTAAACAAAGTCTAACACACCCGTGGACATCCTCCCCAGCTGGAGGATGCTCATTGTCATATTGTTCTCTGCCTCACTTCAATTGCTTCACTGTAGGCTGTATATTGACTTTTCAGAGACTCAGATTTCATACAGCCTACCTGAGGACACGTCTCTGTAACTAAAATGGGTTTATTAGTCCTAGCAAGGCTACCTGGTTTTATTCACAATGCTCTTACAAAGACACGGACCTGAAATATCAGAGACTTCAAAAGGAACATCGATAATCATAATTATAATGTACTTCCATTTTGCCGTCCACTTAGCTTTTGAAACTCATTGTGAAACCAAGACACTGAGGACAGGATGCTTCATTATGGGTAAAGGCTACCTCTAGAGGAAGTGCTTTTAAAATCACACTCCGAAATCGGATAAAAGTGGACTTATGTTTTGATCAATAGAGGACAGTAGACTTTTTCTTTCTTTGATACTTCTGTCCAAGACAATGTTCTAAAACAAGAAAACACAGTACTACACATTACATTGTCAAATTTACTGCCATCTGCTCATACCAATGTTCCTTCTTAAATCAGGGACACCAACAGGCAGTTCAATACCATTTACTCCCAGTCTTTAAAATGGATGTTGAAACATACTGGCATTGGATGGCATTCAGTAATGAAGGCATTAATGTTGTCAGGTACTGAAGCTGGGCGATTAATTCTAGGTCACAAACACCACTCCTGATGGTGAAGCACCATCACTCAGGAGAAGATTGTTTTACTGCTCCACAGACCAATACCAGGAGGCTTCATAATCTCTAGTCCTAACATGTAATTCAGCAAGGTGACCTTAGCTGCACCAGTACAACCACACTCATGCTTTTTATTCTGCAGTGACATTCACAAATAACAAGGAGTGTCTATAAACTAAAGTAATATTGCAACTACACAATTAACGGTGCCGTAACATCCTTTAAATAACTGCTGCAAACCTCTGAGGATTGTAAGTCAATTCATTCATTCATCCATCTGTAACTGCTTATCCAGTTCAGGGTTGCAGTAGGTCCAGAGCCTACACAGAATCTTTGGGCGCAAAGCAGGAGCTCACCCTGGAGGGGGCGCCAGTCCTCCACAGGGTGACACACACACACACATTCACACCTATAGACACTATTGAGTCTGTAAGTCAATGTGACATGGTATTATAAACAACTCTCATGGACTGTGCAACACATTTGTTTCCCTGTAACTAAAATCTATATCTAAAATGTTTGAATAAATACAACTTACCAACAAATTCACCTTTAAAATCTACTTGAATAAACTACTGCTGAATTACAGTTATGAATACACCAAGTGATTGCCAACAATGATCTGGACATGAACATACAAAATAGGGTCTGCTGAGGAGGTTTAGCTCTTTTATGTGTGCTGATGTGATGGTCCAGAGAAAATGTATGCACTAAGGGGGGGAGGCGAGTTCACACATTCCATAAACTGTGTGATCAAATCACAGGACTGAGAAACATACACAACATAAACGCCTTTCTGGTTTGTACTTAAAGGTAAAGGTGTATTTCACCTCCAAAAGTATGGTTTAAATATGGACATAACCCAGGTTCAAGCCTAAAGGACTTATGAAAAATAAAAAAATAAAGAAAAATAAAACATAAGACCAAGTGACTGGTGTTACAGAATGATGGGGTCCAAATAAGCTTTAATTAACCATTTTAGAACCTCAATTTACTGAATTTCCTTAATGATACATGGAGTGGTGGACTAGGGTCAAAGAAATATAATAGTGTTGATTATCTTTCTCTCTCTGGCGGTGCACGATGATATAATCAAGAAAATAGAAATGTGCAATTGGTGCTTTCATCTGGAACATGCAGATTCAATCTCTGTAATGCCACATTCATCTCAGGCTGGAAGTCTGACAGAGCGTAACTATCCTCCACTCTCTCCGTGAGGGTAGAATGGTCCTCCCTCTCTCCAATCACAATAATGTGTAATGGGCATCAGTTAGCTAACATAACAGACCTGTACTATGTAATATTCTCCTCCAAGTGTGATGAGCTCCAATTATATTGTTTTGGCAACAGTCTTCAAAGCAATTGAGACTGGCTTCAAATGTCTTGGAGGAATTATGTACTTTCATCTGCCCAGCTTGGTAACACTGTATATTTTTGGGGTGAGGGGGGGCAACTAATTGGCTGAATTTTCATTAACTAATAATTGGAGATAGAAGTAGGTTAAATGTGTTATAGGCTGCCATAGGCAATGAACATCCATCCAAGTTTGTGGGGAAAATAAGAATTATGTCATTAAATATTATGATATGTGCTGGAACCCAAACTGTGCCCTGTTCACTATATAGTGCACTATTTTGTGCTCCGCCATTTTGTAGTAGTGTCAGAAAACATAGTGTACAATCCCACAATGCACTGCAAAGAGTAGTGTACAACCTATGTACACTAACAGATATCAGATGATCCACTGCGTTGTTTGGTAAAAACTCACATAAGATAGTGTCCGAAATCATTCAACAGTTCGCTAAAGTAGTGAACAATATAATGAATAAAACAGGCAATAGTGTATAGGGAGCCATTTCAGACACATGGATGGTGAATTACTCTTAATATTACCATTTAAGAAAGAAAGTAATTAAGTACTGATCGGTTATTTAGGTAAAAGGGGTTAAAGATATCTCAATATCCAGTAACGCTACAAAACCCCTAACCATTACAGATGATGTACTGAAATGATGCTCATCACTTCACCCACTACACAACAGTTTTACTCCTGGTTTAAGGCCAGTTCCCTGCTGTTTATAACCTACCCTTTTGTCACACATTTCAATTTTTTTTTCTATTGAAGTCTATGTTGATTGTTAAATTCCTGAAATTTAGGCTTTGCATCACTTGCCCATTTCTAATTTACCTCCACTGTTTCCTGAAGCATTTAAGACACTTTTTTAAAAGAAGAGGATTATGAGAGAATAATGTCTCAAAGTGTGCAAAAATACACCTTTTGTTCTAGGACTGAGGATATGAATCAGATAATAAAACACCATTAGGCTGGAGACACGTGGCTCTTCACAATGTTTACATATAGGTTAGCAGAACTATTCTGAGACCTACAGGAAGAAATTATAATGTTAGGGTTAAAGAAAAAATATCAGACCAGTAAAATATGAAACTAACAAAACGTATCCTCTTCACTTAAAAACTTACAAAACTGTGCAGAACAGCGACTTAGCTGCAAAAAGTGCACTGTACAATATTGGTTAATATTTGTTAAAGTGAAGACCAGCAAATCTGACTTATTTCCTATTTAATTTGCGGCTGAAAGTGACAGCTGAGTTAGAAATACCAGCAAGACGAAGTTAAAAAATCTGTAGCTGTCTACTCAGTCGAATTCTACCAATCCACCTTAAATGGTGCAGTGGCTCCATTCTGGCGCCAGAGGCCATTTAAGGTGGAACAGAAAATTCGACCGAGAAGCTGTGTGAATAAGAAGCTAACTTTAGCTTCGTCACTTTTCTACAATCAATCATTTCATTTTCCGACACTACTTTAGGACTATGTGAGTGTTTAACATGTTTATTTTTAATTTATATACGTAAAATGTGCACTGCACACTTCCTTCCATTACTAGTCTCTGTAATGTACAATACGAAAGAGTTTGTAGGTGAAAGAAAGCTAGTGCTTGGATTTGTAAACAGTCCTGTTTAAGGTGGAAAAGACAGATTCGTAAATTTAAGGTGGAACGGACATTTTGAATAGAAGAACCAAACTTCCAACCTCGCCTCATCGATAAAATAAGATAGGCCCTTCATCAGCGGGATTTTCTTGGGAAGGTGAAACGGGCTGCAGCTCGCCCTACCTGGGAGTGAGGCCGGCGGCGGGGCGCTCGTAGGCCCAGGCCGAAGCCCCAAAGCCCGGGCTCTGGCTCGGGAAGCTCCGGTCCATCGTCCGCTTTCCTTGGCGAAGAGAAAATCACATTTTCTCCCTCTGCCCGGACCCGGGAACGTGCTGCGAGGCTCCGAGGCACACTGCTGGCGTTGGGCGGTGATAAAAGCCCTTAAACCCCCTTAAAACAGATCTCACCCCCTTAAAAACACCTCAAACACACCAGCTTTAACACAGCAGAATAGCGATCGGAGCAGGTCCCCATTTCGCATCATTTACCAACACGCACATCCCACTGAGCCCAGGCTGGAAGTTTACCTGCTCCAATAGGTCTTTCCTTTTCTTTTTTTTTTTAGGTTAATAAATGATTTTTCGTTCGTTTTATACGTACACACGCTATTCACAATGATGTGCAAATAAATAAACATGAGTAAAAACATTTTCACCAAATATTATAACTCAGCAAACATGATTCCAAACTATTTTCCACCATGTGTAAAATATATGTTTAATTATTTTCACTATGAAATTAAGTCATGTACAGGAAAAATTAGAGGGGTTAAAAAATAGTACATAAACTTGTACAGTGGTCCACGCATTAATAATATGAAAAAGTAACAAACCAATGATCTATAAACATCACATTTGTTAGTGTCAAGCATTTCTAATCACCCATAAGTACGACCTCAAATTTTAGGATGGTTTTATATAGTATAATAAATGAATATTTAATGGTAATTCATTCATTTTATTACTATATAATAAAGCTTTAATACTGACACATAAACAACCCAGAATCTGTCAAATATGACAAAGCTGGTCAATTCAAATTCTCATTTCTGTTAATCTCCTAACCCTAATCTAAAGGACAATACAACGGCGCTGAAGGTAGTGTCGCTGTCACACAGCTCCAAGGTCCTGCACCCACTGTGACCCTGCCCACGATGAAGTGCTTACGGAAAAAATGAATGGATTTGATTGTTGCAAAACATTCTTACATATGTTTAACTGTAAAAAAATATATATAGAAGTATGCAAACTATTATTGATCAAATTATAGTTTACATTATCAGACACATTCATGTTCAGCAAGCACTACATGATCTGGGCAGGGGTGGGTCCTACCTGGCATCATTAGGTGCAAGGTGCAACACACCATGGACAGGGTGCCAGTCTCATAGCAGGACATCACACATTCACCCAATTAATGAATTAGTTTTTTACAATTGTGGGAAAAATCAGGAGAAGTAGAAGGTCTATTATATTTTTTTCTGTTATCATTATTTATTAAATGTGAGTAGATTTATTTACTTAAACAAGTGATGATATATTTTTGCATGACTTTTTTACCCTTCTTTTTATCTGTTAAATTTTTGTTATTGTGCCTTTAAAACACGTCTGTAGCTTGGCCTTATTCAAAAAGCAGTCTGAAACACACCTTATACCTTCTGCCTGCATAGACGGGCTAAGCTACTTTTGCCTGCGTATTCCAACAAGTGTGAAAAAGTGTTGTGATAGAACATAATACATGATACAAAACAAACAAATGTTATAAGTTAATTTATTTCTTAATGATTTAACTTACAATAAATAAACTACTCACATATTTGGTCCATTTTAAAACATCCGAGTTTATATCGCATGTAAAGCTTCTAATATAATCACGAAGTCAGACAAAGTAAAACCAGAAAGAAATGTTATTTCTTCAAGTGTGAACAGTTCCATCACATTCTGGACCCAAGAAAATATTTTCAAAACAGTCTAATTGTTTGTAATATTAATACAACTAGACAAATAAATGTATATTTTGTTGTTTATTTCTTATTAAATTAGAAAACAAAGTCTTTGCCACAGTTAGGGAGTGATCACATAAAATTTAACAACACTGAAGCACAGAAATGTTCCAAAAAGAAGTCATATAAAACCAAAACATTGCACTTATATGACCTACAGCTGGAGTCAGTACAGAGTTATAATAGAAACAGGTCTGATTTTCTGAAATCACCATTTACAGAAAGAACTAAAACTGAATTTAAATTTAATAAATTATACATGCACCAGACAAACTGTAGCCTAGCAGCTAATGAACTAATGGACCAGACCTTGCTTTCGTAGTCCGAGGTTAAAGGAGGTAAATCTGTTTTTGTTCAGTAGGTCAGAATAAGCAGGAGGTCCACAAGTTCTAATTATAAATTGCTTGTGACTAGCCTTCATTAATCCATTTCCTTCATCAAAATACTTAAATGTTTTCAGATTCTCATTATGAAAATGTTATTGTGACTCTTAAATGACTACAGTGTCTAGCGAAAAAGGAAAATGCTGCCTAATAAATATGTCCCAAAGTTTACAGACACTTCTAATAAGGGATTTCATCTATTTTTAAAGTGCCATTGCTGTCACAGGTGTTCCACTGTACAAACACAGTTTGTATAATTTTCATAGAAAAGCACTGATAAACAGAATGGGACGCCCTGGACCAGACACCAAATGTCGTCTAGAGATGTATAAATGGAACAGTGCTCTCTGTATTTAAACTGTAGTAGTGCTTTTGAGCAATCATTAAAACATCCAACATCAGAACCTGACCTCACCAATCAAATGCCCACAGCAATGTATCAACATCTGATGTAAAGACTTTAAAAAAAAAAAGCCAAACTTCCTAATATCTTTGAGAAAAAGGGAAAAAGACATTGAATGAGCAGGGGGTCCATAAACTTTAGACACAGTTTACTCCAAGTTTGTCCCTCAAATATTAAAATATTGGCAACTTGCATAAGTTTAATTGCTGTACAAACACCAATCACAATGGCTGCTGAAATCAATCTGAAATGAACCAAAAAGGCCATTGTTTAAAATTAAACAGTACACTACAGTTTATGCGTTAAAAAAAAGGACTCAATCCAGTTATGTCCAGTTAATGTTGATGTTATCGTTGAATGGTGCCGGGTCTGGATCTGTGGAAAACAGGAGGAATTATTATAGGAGCTTGAAAAAACATGGCAAAATAAGGCATCAACATTTTGTGAACTGTTTAAATTTGGTATGGGGTGTATATATAAATAAATGCTTAAAATCTCTTTAAAACATGGTAAATAACTAGTTAGACTTCTTCCTGGAAATGTAGTTTTTGCGTGGTTAAAATTTTGCAATGCTATAAAAGATTTACTTTGTTGTATTTTAAAGAGAAAAAAAGCAAACGGTAAAAATAAATAAATAAATAAAACAAGGTATATCAGGTTTCTGAGATATTCTTTGAAACAAAGAAGGTACCGTTTAGACCCAGAGAGAGAGAAAGAGATAGAGAGAGAGAGAGAAAAAGAGAGAGAGAGAGAGAGAGAGAGAGAGAGAAAGAAAGAATAGAGAGAGAGAGAGAGTGTGTTTGAGAGAGAGAGAGAAAGAGTGTGTGTGTGTTTGAGAGAGAGAGAGAGAGAGAAAGAGAGAGAGAGAGAGTGTGTGTGTTTGAGAGAGAGAGAGACAGAGAGAGAGAGAGTGTGTGTGTGTGTTTGAGAGAGAGAGAGAGAGAGAGAGAGAGAGACCGAGAGAGAGTGTGTGTGTGTGTTTGAGAGAGAGAGAGAGAGAGAGAGACAGGGAGATTGGGTATACCCAGGATATGGAGGTGGTGGAGCATCGTGTGGTCCAGTTCTAGCAATGGCCTGTTCGTAAGAGGGAAGGCCATGTTCATCTAATCCATCTGGGGAATGAGCAGCTGGAAGAGGCTGCAGCGAAACCTCCTCCAGTCTCCGGATGATCACTGAGGCATTACTGCGTCGAGACCTCGTCCTGATGGGCCTGAATTTACACACAAACCAAACACATTACAGTCTCAGACTTTTCTAAACAATAAGTAAAACTCTACTGCTCAGAAATGATAAGTATTTACTACATGCATCAATAAAGCTGTTGACAAAAGTGTGGGCACTACTGGCCTAATTACATGTATTGTTGATTTTGGGGTAAAAAAAAGCAACCATAAAGTCTCTACAAAGCCACAACACGCCTTTTCAAGCATTGCTTGAGATGTTTTTGTGACTTGTGCATGTGGCTTACGTCCATCTCTGCTTCTTAGTCTATTTTCAAAATGTAAAACCCTTTGGAGTGCTTTCCCAGACTAGTCCTGGACCTAGTCCCGGCCCACGTATGCCTTTGAGTGGAAAATCACAATTCAGAACATTGTGTATTCCAGAACTTAATCCCTGTTTGGGAAACCACCCCAATATGTTTATTATATTCTGTATTTCACTACTCTGTAAATTGTGTGTATTGAGAGAACATTTAAAGTAAATCAGGAACACACCAACACAATCACTTTGAATTATTTTGAAATCTGATATATTTGATGATTTTCACAAGGTCATATATAGACATCTATTGTGTATGCATGTTCCAATGGTATCTGATGCACCCACATTCAGGTTTTGGTGTTTATCGTGACCAATAAATATCCTTAAATTACTGAAATTAAGAACAAACTGGTTAAGGCCTTACCCTGCAAACTGTTCACTTTTTCCACATTTTCTCTGGCATAAATACCAGACAAGGATGCCCAAAAAGATAATAGCTACTCCTCCCCCAATGAGACCCACCAAAAGAGCAGTCACATCCATTCTTGAGGACCCCTGACTATGACCTGAAAGAATACGCCACAAAAAACAGAATATCACATTAGCTACATGTAAATAGATCTGAAATTCAAATACCCTGAAATGATTGTGTAAACTTTTATAAGATGCTGAATGTTTAAGTATAGGCAACTTAAAAAGTAACAGTTAAGTAACACACACTAAACGCATTGCTCTGAAGACTGATCTCCTGAAGACTGAAGTTCATCTGCTTCCTTTGCTGTCTGCTATTCCTCTGTGTGAAAATGTAACACAGTGACATGGAGAAACTATATTTTCATTCTCACACAGTAGATCTGTGTTAAGAAATAAAGTTGACTTTGAAGCAGAAAATACCTGTCTACATCATAGTTTATGTGCTAACTTGTTACTTTTATCTAATGTATCATGTGTGAATGCAAATTACATTCAAACAAATGAGGTCAGGATAAATTCAGTGCATTTAGAAAAGTCCGTTGACTTCCAAACAGACAGGAGGCTTACAAGTGTAACTATGACTTCAATTATTAATGTAATGACCTTTCCAAAAAGTGTCAAATTCAAATACAAAATGTATTTCTAATGCAAATAACTTGTTTTAACCAACGAATAATAAATATGCTCTGTCCAAAGAGTCCAGAGAACTTCTCAAAAACAAACTTTAAACACATTACAATACTCATAAAAACTACTGTTCAGATGATCATTAAATAAATCTATTAAATATGTGTTCAGCCACTTTTTAGAATGATTTATGTAGTCCCAATATAACTGTTACTATAGCCAATAGTGAATTTCATTAATGTACATTTTGAGAAACTCATCTAAACATAAACAACACTAGACTCAACACATGTTGGGAAGAAAAACTAACCCAAAAAAAGCAAACCCACCCAGTCCTGTTGGCTTTTTAAAAAGTCATTACAAACATTAGTAGCATACAGTCCACTAACAGAACGAGGAAGACATGATCTTGTAACAAGAACGTTCATGGACAATCAGGATCGATTGTGCTGTTTGTTGTAGAAAAACCAAAAAGATACTGCTTTGTTTTGTTTGTGTTTTTAAAAGAACTAAACCCTCTTTCATCGATGCTACTATCTATAATTAAAGTTTCCACTTAAATTTATGTGTAATTCCTAGTTTTTGGCAATTTAAATAAATCCAGCTAGCCCCATTCAACTGAAGACACTGATGGACACAAAAAATTCCAATTAAGCATTCGAATGTGTGTTCTGAACAACAATATTAGCTAAAAATAGAGTTAAAATTGAGTCTTAATTGTTAGAAAAAGTGCATGGAGTCTGTAGACTTTCTTTTACAGAAGCCAATGAACAGGCATTTCAGGTTTTCTTTCTTTTACTATTAATGTATTAGGTGAACTGTCACTCCCAGAAATAACTGAAGCATCTAAATTTTTGTTTAGTTTCCTGATTTTCAATTTTGACACAATGTAGTAAAACCGAGCAGTCACAGATTAAACTGTGTAAAATTCTCATGTTGTAAGGACTAGTAAAAACGCTCCAAAAATGTTTAAACGTTGTGTGTATGTAAACAATGTAAGGTGATTTAGTACATGACCAATACACATTAAGACTGTACAACCAGTGTTAAACATTGGTAGAGACACTTTATGTAAACCACAGATTTCAGCAAAGCAGCTCAGAAGTGACGCTTACGGCCATAGCAACTGCTGTCATGTTTACTCTTAAAAAGCAGAAAAGCAGGTTTCTGATAACAGATAAACAATGAGTCAGTGTCTCTTTAACACACACACACGTGACAACATGGTAGTCCATGTACCGTTTTGTTACACAATTGTAATAAGAAACTGGATTGACAAATTGAACTACAGAATTTTTTTTAGATACAAGTAAAGTAAACAAAAGCAAATAAATGCATGATAAAACCATTACAACTGATAATCATGCTGACTTACTCTCTGTATACTTTTTCCAGAATGCATCCTGTAGAAAACAAGAAAAACATGTATTTAATCTAAAGCAGATAAACCCGAATTTTGAAATCCATCATACTGATTATTTATTAGTCATTAAAACATATCCAGAGATGAACAAAAACATGAAGACCCCTACGAGAGAGAAAAAGTATAACACTTACGTCATAACAGCGAAGTAGTTTCTGGGATATATTAACGAACATAAGAACTATCCGTTTTGGTATATCATGGATATGACATCATACAGAGAGCGGGATTGTGTGGGCCCGAGGCTCATCGATGTATGAGGGAGACAAAGTCACAGGCCAGTTACGTCTGTTGCCCTAGGACACAACTAGGTATGTCCAGTCAGTCCTGGGATTTAAATGTGTAATTCATTCTACCAGTAACCTACATGTAGATGTGACCAGGATGTGTTGCTAGACGAAGAGAAACTGGTGGAGGGGGTGTGATGTTCTGGGCAACATTCTGGTGGGAATCCCTGTGGACATGAATTTGACATTTCCCAACTACCTAAACAGCATGTCGTTAAACATATAAATGAATTACATTATACAGGACTACAGGCTTGTTTGAGATGACCCATGCCGCGCCTTGGTGGTCAGTGAGAGCAGCCAGTTGCAGTGGGTGGGGGGAGTTTAGAAAAAATACGCCCTACAACCCACATGAGCTAAGGCAGATCTTGCTGCATTTACATTTTGGAATTAAAAGAAATGTCAAAAGGTGTCAGTGGCGTTTCTAGCCCATGAAGATTACGCTCCGTCTTAAACACGCCACCTCTCAGCTCATGCCGGCTGTGGAGAGCCACTGCAGCAACTGGGTCTGAAATCTATAGCCATCTCACACTCACTAGATTATAACAGGTAGACTATTTGCTAGTCTGCCTTCACATGAAGTTGAGTGACATTCCATTGTGAATCTGGAGGGTTTAATATGATATTGGTCCACCCTTTGCTGCCATAACAGGTTTAGGAATGTGTTTAGGAAAATGTTTGACCATTCTTCCAGAACACACATTTGTGAGGTCAGACACTGATGTTGGACGGGGCCTGGCTCTCAGTCTCCGCTCTGATCCATCCCAAAAGTGTTCTACTGGGCTGAGGTCAGGACTCTGTGCAGGCCAGTCACGTTCTTACACACCAAACTCACTCATCCATGTCTATAGGGACCTTGCTTTGTGCACTGGTGCACAGCCATGTTGGAACAAGTAGGGGCCATCCCTAAACTGTTCCCACAAAATCTCTTGGATATGCTGAAGCACTAACAGTTCATTTCACTGAAACTAAGGGACTCAGGCCAATTGCTGAAAAACAACCCCACATCATAATCCCCCTTCACCAAACTTTACATTTAGTACAGTGCAGTCAGACATGTACCATTCTCCTGCCAAACCCACACTTGTCAGATCACTCCAGAGTACACGTCTCAGTGCTGGCGTGCTTTACACCACTGCATCCGACACTTTGCATTGTGCTTGGTGATATAAAGCTTGGATGTAGCTGCTCTGCCATGGAAGCCCATTCCATGAAGCTCTCTATGCGCTAATCTGAAGGCCACATTAAGTTTGGAGGCCTGTAGTGATTGACTCTGCTGAAAGTTGGTGACCTCTGTGCGTTATGCACCTCAGCATCCACTGACTCTGTCGTACTGCGTGGTCTGCCACTTCAACTTAGAATTTCTTCACTTCAACTTGGCTGAGTTGCTGTTGTTCCAAATCGCTCACACTTTGTTATAATACCACTGATAGTTGACTGAGGAATATTTAGTAGTGAGGAAATTTCACGACTGGACTTGTTGCACAGGTGTCATCCTATCACGGTACCACTCTGGACTGAGCTCCTGAGAGCAACCCACTTTTCACAAATGCTTGAAGAAGCAGTCTGCATGCCTAGGTGCTTGGCTTTATACACCTTTGGCCATGGAAGTGATTGGAACACCTGAATTCAATGGTTTGGATGGGTGAGTGAATACGTTTGGCAAAATAGTGTATGTCTTCATGACGTTGATGCAAGTCTGACACAAAACACTAATAGGCTAAAACAAACAGTGGTTAACACTGTACTGAGCCAAGACTATTGTGATGAGGTTAATTAACAGCAGTTATTCACATTAGCATAGCATAAAATATGGAATTACTCAACTGTATCTGGAATATTCTCAAAGACTTCCCGGGCTTCTTCATAGTTACACAGTTCTTCCAAACACTCCCTCTCCAGATTCCCAGGAGTGAACATTTCAAAGTCGAAATGGTTCAACATCAGGCGGCGGCCTAAAAACTTACTCGCCTCCCCTTCTTCCACAAACACTGACCAGAAGAAACATATTGGCATAAAAATAATAACGAGAAAAAAAAAAGTTAGAGGCCATTCTTTCATGTATTCAACTTTCAGTCAAAATAGGCATTTAGTATATTCTACATTTCTAAGTATCACACAAAATCAATAGAAAATGTATATTAAATTATTAAACAGAACATCACACAACAATATGTATGTATATATCAATGCCTTTGTGTGTGTTCATTATATATGTATCAGTATTTAATTTGTCGACTTTACTGCCAATTTAATGCTTTCATTCATCCATGCCTTGCTAACCCACGTGAGCTAACGATGGGCACTCCAATAAAGACCAATGGAGCCTCTCAAAGACACTATCATTCACTCAATACAAACACTGCTCAGCTGCAAAGCACATTTCTTTTTCATCTGCATTAAAGGTATATTATTGATATTATTGTAAAAATTAAACAAGCAATAGGTCTAAGTGCAAATGGAATGGGAATGTCAAAGGGACATAAAGGGCAAAAAAAAGGAGTTTCAAAAGATTGGAGCTGTCAAGAAGCACTTTGTGTGGACAAGAAAAATTCACAAAGGAAAATCACAGAAAATTCACATTTAAGATGGTGACCAAGGTTTTATAGACAACCAGCTTCTAAGACTGAACTTTGGAGTCATGGAAAATGATTCCTGGCACTTTGTTTGGAAAAACTGATAGCAAGTGTCCTATAAAGAATGGAAGCTCTAATCAAGGCAAATGGTGGACACATGGAATACTAAAAAAAAATTTATAATACGAATATATTTATTAAGATTTCCATGCATTGTTCTACTGATTTACTCCTCAAGATTAGAAATGAATGACTCATGTTTATTCATTAATATATTTAACATAAGAACTTAGCTTTGCATTTACATTATTTGAGAGTTTTATGGATAATTTATACTGGAATCTGGCTGAGAAGCAAAACTTGGCTCTCAGGCAACAGTAAATGGTCAAGTTAATTTAGATAACATACATACTCATGTGGAGATACAAGCTGTAAGTACGACCAACTACACCCATATACCCCTGGTTTGGTTTATATATAATGGAGAAGTGCAACCATGAAATTACGACGACTACTTTACGACTACTGACGTGCAGACTGACCAATTAAATGTTTACAGAGAATGTTATCGACCAATAACGGTAGCTCTACAGTCAGTCCGTCCAATCAGAAGATTTTAGGCTACTTCACCACGCCCCCTTCTCACTCAAGCGAACCAATCGGAGTGGGGGAGGGCGGGACTAGTTTGTGAACGAAACTTCTCGAAATTCTATGTAAGCTCTAGAAAAACAAAATCCCGAACGTTTGTGAAATTCCGCCCGGACATTTTTTTAAGCCTAAAAAAGAGGACATGTCCGAGTAAAAGAGGACGTCTGGTCACCCTAGTGTTGACAGACAGTAATTGGGTTAATCTGAGGTTTTGTACTAAAACCTTAAAAATATGACCACCCTACGTCAGTCATTGAAGCATAAATTAGTTCATTCAGGGACTACAAAGCAAACAGACTCCTCGACACATGTAAAATATGTTTAATATGTTCACATTCATAAATAACTTTGGCTAGTTTTTGAGGTAAAATGGTCAGTTCTGCTGGCTGCCATTTAGACCGTTTGGATCAACCGCCACTGTGTTGAATAGTGTTTAAAGGTGGAATGTAAATCACCTTCATTTCTGTCTTCCTCCTGGTGGCTGAGTATGATACTTTCACTCACAGGGTATCCACAAAAAGTGAGATTAAGCAGTGCTAGTAGAAGAAGACGCATTTCTGTTGTGGCTGTAACGTAGAAAGAGTCAGAAAAAATGAGGAGAATGTCAACCCACTTCTTTTCCACTCGTCTTTCGCACACAGTGCCATTATTCACTTCAGCTAATTCACTCACAAAGTTTCGTTTTGTTGTTTTGCCACAAAAGAAACCAAAATTTCAGTCCAAAAATGACTTTAATAGCTCACAAATATAAAAACAGACCACAAAAGATCCGCTAAAACACACAAACGTGTGTTGACGTTTAGAAATGACGTTTAGTTCGCCACACAAAATGGAGTTAGATCAGCCATAACAGAGTAAGGGGTTTAACTCACCTTTAGATCCGGTTTAATCCACTGTGAAGAGAGAGATATCTTCCGAAAGATCCTCAAATGGCTTTATTTTCATTGTCGTACTGAGTGAGGGGTCATTGTGTCTCCAGGAAGTTTCTGTTTATTGAGTGGGAGAGAGAGAGAGATACAGGGAAGCTAGGCAGCACCTGTGTTACCTGTAAAGTGCAGGTGATCGTGCTGCTCACAAGGAGGAAAACACCGAAGGGTGGAACCATGAGGAAATGAGAGACTATCAGCCCAGAACATAAGACTGAAAACTGTAGCTCAACACCAACCAAACAACCCACACTCTCCACATTCCTCTCTCCCTAGTAAAAACTGTGAGCTCACACATTATAGTGGAGAATAAGAGATCATAACTCTCTACTGTGAATTTCAGTACACTTCCTAAGGCTTAAAATACTCGTTTGTGTGTGTGTGTGTGTGTGTGTGTGACACATAGAAACTTAAACGTAGAAAATGTATTTAAATAAAAATAAAAACGTCTAAAAATATTTTAAAATTTTAATTTCTTTTGCACAATAATCCATGGTGCACTTATTTACTTAAACTATATATATTTTTTATTATTTCTACAAAGTCATTACATTAATATTGACCATAATGCATTCAGAGAAATTGAAACACGCTCAATGACACTGCGACTTTTATTCTAGATTTTCTAGGGGTTTCTAGATAGAGCCATATATATATATATATATATATATTATTTTAGACTCCATATAATTAGGCTGTCCTCTCATAGTGGATGTAGGGACTCAAACAGATGTGGATATACTTCAGTTATTTATTTTTTCTTTATTTTATACAGATTTATTTATCTGTATTTACAATCATATATTCATTGGGGCTTGAATTTCACATTTATTTATTATCTTAAAAGCCTTATCTGAACCTACCAGTGATCTATAAGTGTGGTTAACTTGGTGAAGTAAATGTCCCTTATAAATATAAAACTATCAAAATAAGCTTGTTACTCTTTTAATGGCCTGTATACTACAGTCAACCCCTAGATGGCGCTGTTAGTCTTGCACGTCCTCTGATTTTATAACAATGATCCACTAGGAGGCGAAAGAGACCCACTTCCTGAATCACAGAGCGCTGACTTAATCAGGGTTAAAGGGTCACCTTTTATTATTAATGTGTAATGGATTTAGTCTTTACCCAAGCTCACACATTTAAATTTTTATTTACGTCATTTCTAATCAGTGGTGTAATGCGTATTTTGTATCAGCAATACTTTAATACTTTAATGAATCATCATCATCACCATCCTCTTTCACTTAATCCAGTTCAGGGCTGATTCTATGATAACTATCGTTTTTCCATTCCCATATAAAACACAGTTAACAGCTCTTTGAATCACATATAATGTATTATTTAATCTGCAGGTGTCAGTTGATCATTAAATTGTGGCCCACGGTGACCTGATTAACTGCTGTGTACAGTCTATAAATTTTTTATGAGAAAGGACCTTTATTTCAGTTGCACAAGTGCACAAAAAGTGTGAGGGCCATTTAATAAACTTGAATTAACAATAAAATTGGGGAGCTAAAAGGTGTTTTTAAACCAATTTGTGTTACCAACTACATTAGTTCTCACCCAATTGCACACACTTCCTACTTGGCTTGGCTACTTGAATACGTGCATTTACCCTAATGATATTGGAGTTAACGTGCTTGGAGGAGAACCCTAACTTCTTGATTCTGTTGTGCTACATAAAAGATATCCTTGCTGTTTAACTTTGTGCTGAATGACAGGACAGGGATAGGGAGGGATAACCGGCCCACCCAGACAGAGAGAGTACTATTATATTCTGTATGACTTCTGTGTTTAGATGTCTGTGGCAGCACCAGGAAACAAAGTATGGACCTTCAAATCAATGAGTGAACGAATAGACAGCCCGTTTTTTTTTTTTTTTTCATTTTAAACTTTACAGAGAACGTCCTCATGACCTGAATTTACTCTTGTGAACTTTACTATGATATTCCCGTCCACGCCCTTAAAACTTGACCTTTGCCTCTTGATTTATGGCCTAATTTACTGATCCACACAGTGGCGCAGCAGGTTAGTGTCGCAAACACACAGCTCCAGGGGAGCTTGTGGTTGTGAGTTCGATTCCCGCTCCGGGTGACTGTCTGTGAGGAGTGTGGTGTGTTCTCCCTGTGTCTGCGTGGGTTTCCTCCGGGTGACTGTCTGTGAGGAGTGTGGTGTGTTCTCTCTGTGTCTGTGTGGGTTTCCTCCGGGTGACTGTTTGTGAGGAGTGTGGTGTGTTCTCTCGGTGTCTGTGTGGGTTTCCTCCGGGTGACTGTCTGTGAGGAGTGTGGTGTGTTCTCCCTGTGTCCGCGTGGGTTTCCTCCCACAGTCCAAATACACACATTGGTAGGTGGATTGGCGACTCAAAAAAATTGTGTGTGTGTGTTGCCCTGTGAAGGACTGGCGCCCCCTCCAGGGTGTATTCCTGCCTTGCACCCAATGATTCCAGGTAGGCTCTGGACCCACCTCGACCCTGAACTGGATAAGGGTTACAGATAAAGAATGAATGAACTGATTTGTATTTACTTAAGTGTCCTGCCTTTCTTTGCTGCTCTTTTCCTTAATGCAATATTGTAAATAACATGTGCCCTTTCCCACTTTCACATAATACCTCAGAAGTGGAGAAGATATGTCTCTGTTGTGTTTTAAATCACAGTACAGTAAGGAAGGAGTATAAGTGCAAAGTTATAATACTCTGAGAGTTATTTTTACTCTACTAAAATGTGTCCGTAGGTGTGAGTGTGTGAGTGAATGTGTGAATGTGTGTGTGTTGCCCTGTGAAGGACTGGCGCCCCCTCCAGGGTGTATTCCTGCCTTGCGCCCAATGATTTCAGGTAGGCTCTGGACCCACCGCGACCCTGAATTGGATAAGCGCTTACAGATAATGAATGAATGGGTTCACACAGCTACAGGTTCCTGGGGTTGTGGGTTCAATGCCCACCTTGGATCTGTGGGAGTTGTTCTCAGTGCAAAAACACACTTTGGTAGGTAGATGGGCTAAGGAAAATGTGCATGAATGTGTGTGTGTGTGTGGTGCCCTGTAATGGACTAGCTCCTTGTCCAGGGTGTGTTCTTGCCTTGCGCCCAGTGATTCTGGGTAGGCTCTGGACCTAAGGTGATTTGAAGATGAAGAGGTTACAGAAAATGTATTAATTAATGTCTCGGTGTGGAAATTATACTTGCACATCTCTGAACAAAAAAAATAAAATAAAATAGAATCTGTAATAAATCCACAAACTTAATTCTAAACCAAATACTTAAATATTCTGCTAAAAATATGAAAAAATAGATATGAATTTGTATTAATTGTGATTTTGACTGGAACCTTGGTTTGCAAAGTTTTGTAAAAGATTGAAAAACAGGCTAAAGATCCTCCAAACATCATCCAAATTCCAGCCGCAGTCTTATCAAGGCATGGATAATGTTTCCAATCGAGCAGAAATATCCAAACCGAGTGAAACTGATAGCCCACTGTTAGTGCCTTGTACAAATGATCTTCAGGCAGGAAAAGTCCCTCTTTATGCAAAAGCAGTGATATGATATATTTCTGGTCCTGCTGGAGCCTGGTGCTAATTGAGCAGTAATAGGCTGCACTTTTTCACCCTTGTCCCTTGTCGGGGGTCTGGACACTGTTAGAGAGCAGCTGAGCTGGACAGAAGAATGTAGACAGAGTTTAGGGGTTGGTGGAAAGCTGATGTGGATGAGAAATTCCTGCCTTTATCTCCAGCGTAAGACCAGACAGAATGGGACTGGTCAGAAACCCTGAGATTTTAAACAGAAGATGAACAGGGACGGATTGTTTTGAGGGAAGCTCTGGAGTTGTGATAATTCCTCTACAGTGGGAACCACCTTCTAAAGGGGAATTTTTTTTTTCAAGACCCTGGAACAAGGCCATGAATCACAAGTTTATGAACCCAAACTTTTGAACTGATTTAATAGCTTATATTTGGCCTGGTGTAAACACAATCCAAGCTAAAAGCTCCAACTAATCCAAGGCAGTGTAAATCATAGTGGATGAGGGATAGATAAATAAAAAAAAGTGGTTTGAGTTGCTGTTAAGAAAAAGCAAATCCCACAGAGTGAATCAGCCTTTTATTAATTTGAAAAAAAAAACAGCATGTACGACATTTCTCACTCTTGAAATATTCTACCTGCATCGAAAGCTGATTATCTAGGGTCATGAAACAGCACAGATAGAGAAATGAAGCACAACTGTAGTATCTCAACCACACATCATCATCGCAGTGTGTAGTGTTAACCACAGAGAGAGAGAGAGAGAGAGAGAGAGAGAGAGAGAGAGAGAGAGAGAGAGAGAGAGAGAGAGAGAAAGCTTATCCAAGCCATTGTGGTGTTGCATGTATTTCAGTGCCGCCACATTTTTCTCACACTATTCATCATGTTTTAATGTATGAGGCTGGCTTATGACTTTAGAAGAAGGGCCTATATTTTTTACATTTGATGTTAAAAATGTAAAGGTTCTAAAATGTAAAGTTTTGTCTTTATGATAAAAATGAATGCAATGCTGTTTATGTAAAACATTGCAGTCCATCTGCCGAATAAATCTATGGAGGTTCCCTTATTGATGGTTGTCCTGGATGCAGAAAAATGTGCATTTAAAATTCACAAGACTATACTTTCACTGCAGTAAGGCTTTAAAATTGTACTACATGTACTTAGCATTAGGAAAACATGATCACGGACTAATGAGTGTACCCTACAATACAGCACACAATATGGCAGTCAAACCCGGATCTTTTGATGCATCAAGAACACATTTATATTTAACTGGTCATTTAACCTAATGCAGATACCTGCTGAAGTGATGCTGAGTGTGTTTTCTGCAGATGTCTATACTCTGTAGCTGTATGTAGTGGTAAAAATAGTTCAAGTTCATCCTATAACCCCTTGTTTCCACTTTTGATTGTCTTTACCGCGCAGGAGAGGACA
Source organism: Hoplias malabaricus (assembly GCF_029633855.1). NCBI lineage: Eukaryota > Metazoa > Chordata > Actinopteri > Characiformes > Erythrinidae > Hoplias > Hoplias malabaricus. Next base: position 38,068,726 of record NC_089810.1, read on the forward strand.
GATTCAGTGTAAGACTCGCAGTTGGGTTCCAATGAATTTAAGGAGAGTGTTTAATGCAGAACATTGCTAGTAATTTTTAGTTCAGGGTCACGGTGGGTCCAGAGCCTACCTGGAATCATTGGGCACAAGGCAGGAACACACCCTGGAGGGGGCGCCAGTCCTTCACAGGGCAACACACACACACACACATTCACTCACTTTTGAGTCGCCAATCCACCTACCAACGTGTGTTTTTGGACTGTGGGACGAAACCGGAGCACCCGGAGGAAACCCACACAGACACAGGGAGAACACCCCAACTCACAGACAGTCACCCGGAGCGGGAATTGAACCCACAAACTCCAGGTCCCTGGAGCTGTGTGACTGCGACACTACCTGCTGCGCCACCGTGCCGCCCTACAAATAAATAGAAATACAAAATAAAGATGCAATGGGAGCATAAAATTGCATTAATAGCTGTTGGACATGGCGGGTGGGCCCCAGTGGCTGCAGGCCTTGTCACGAGCTAAAACACAGTCCGCCACCTGGGTCCCAACTGAGATCAATGGCGGTATCGCTGGTCTGCCCTCCTCCCATCATGCACCTTATTCCCTAATTTATAGGGTAGCACCCATCACCTATAGAGGGTGCACACTCATAAAACTTATAAAAAAAACAATTATTGGCAATGATATGCAAAAGTTAAACAAAACCAGGGCGGCACGGTGGCGCAGCAGGCAGTGTCGCAGTCACACAGTTCCAGGGACCTGGAGGTTTTGGGTTCAAGTCCCACTTTGGGTGACTGTCTGTGAGGAGTTTGGGTGGATTGGCGACTCAAAAGAGCCCATAGGTGTGAGTGTGTGTGTGTCGCCCTGTGAAGGACTGGCGCCCCCTCCAGGGTGTGTTCCCACCTTGCGCCCAATGATTCCAGGTAGGCTCTGGACCCACCGCGACCTTGAACTGGATAAGGGTTACAGACAATGAATGAATGAATAAAACCTACGTTATTATTGTACATCTCTCCCAATATAGGGTTCCACCAAGGACAGCATACTATCAAGCTGGGAGGCTTTCTCTTTATCTTTCTGTAGAAGCCACAGGACTATGAATTCCATCTTATCATTTCACTCGGACCAAATGAAACGATTGTATGGCTTACCTGCCTGTTCACTACACCACGCTGCCCCCATGCATGCACAGTGTGAGCATAGACTCATCTTTCTGCTGTGAGCAGAGAAAGTAAGAGAAAGCATAGCACACTGGACTGAGACACTTTTTAAAACTGTCTCCGAATTTCATAAAAAGTGAACGTTGCCTTTAAGAAAACACTGGTGTTCTGTAAAAAAAAGGAAAGTTTAGTATGTGTAAGGACCTGTTGTGAATGGTACATACTGTAAACAGAGAACATGTCCAGCACAAGGCGTATCTGCACTGAAGAAAACATGATGACATCTAATTGCAAAAGGAATTCATCATTTTATATCATATCTTAATGCATTGTAATATAAACCAATGCACATCTCTGTGAGACAGAGCAGATCTAACATTTTCAAGAGACGTATGTGCTCATGTGCTAAATGAGGAGAGAAAGTGTGTAAAAAGGACATAAAGTAACTCTTTGGATGAGTGTACAGTTTCATAAGCATTTCTTTTAGTAACACACAGTCTTACAATACATGAACACTTTGCTGACATGTTTAATACTCCCTCTGGCTCACTCCCCTGGCAAAGTGTGCTTAGCAATGGGAAATGTCATCACAGGGAACTATTGATGAAATTCCTGCAAAAGAGTGTAGTACAATAATAACATTTTTTAAGAAGTTCTTTGGAGATTTAATTTTATCCATGGATTTTCAAGATCCTCAGCAGACCTCATGTATGGTTTGTTATGATTATATGGACTGATATTCATGTCAAATGTTTTACTGGCACATCAGAAACCAAGTGATTTATCAACACTACATATTAGGTAAGCTGTCTATTTCTCTAAAGAGTTTGGACCAGTCAATTAGCTAAAATACTCTACGCAAACGAATTGTGACACACTTTCAGTCACTGAATTCAAGCGTGTAATTGAGTCTCATTGCGACCAAGAACTTAGCAATAAACAATTCTGAACAAATATGTCATTCTAAAGAGCACTGAATATGAATATAGTACTGTAATAGGATGCCACCATTCCATCAATAATTCATGACATTTCTTCCCTTCTAGATATTTAACAACCAACTTTGAGTGGTATTAATGAAGAGTGGGATTGTTTAGTTACAGAGCAAGTTCCCAAAGTGATGAGGTCTAGTGTCACCAACGCTCTGCTGTTTCCAAACTCTTCTGGCATTAACATCAGCTCAAGAACACTGGGAGCTTCATGGTATGTGTTTCAAAGGCCAAGCAGTTGCATGCAAGCCTTATCACTAATCAGGATGCCAAACGTTTGGATGGAGTGGTGTGAAATCATGGAGATATTGGACACCGGAGCAGTGGAATGGACTGGGTTTAGCAAATGCTAGGAGAAAATTACATACTTGACTGGGTGGCTTAGGCCCCTATATTTCCACTCTTTTGGAGAATTATGTGTTTCCAATTCTGCAAGAAAACTTTGGGAAAGACCCTTTTCTGTTCCAGCATGACTGTGCCCCAGTGCACAAAGCAAGGTCCATAAAAGAATGCTTGGTTTGAGTTTGGTCCTTTTGCTCGTTTCAGTGTCTAACCGCACAATTTCTCTTCTGCATTAATGGGCAACAATTTCCGGACACTCCATCATCTTGTAGAGAACTTCTCAGAAGAGTAGAAGCTGCAAGTGGTGACCACCTCCATATTTATGCCTAGAGATTTAGAATGTGTTTCAGTACTTTTGTATATGTGGAGTATGTGGGCTTAATTTCAGCTAAAGGACTGGCCTTAACGGACTACTTTGAGATGCTTGGATTGTGCCATCATTGTTAGCGGTTGTGTTTATAAATTAAGAAGCCATGATTATATGTACATATGTGTAATAAACTGTCATACTGTAGACACCAGATTTTAACCAATGCCACATTTAGGGTATAATAGAGAATTAGTATAAATTAGTACAAAAAATGTAGAGCAGAAATGCTCAGTCATATTTAGATTTATATTTAAAAATCATATATTATTTCTTTAACAGATGTTGTGCATCATGACTTAAAGGGTACTTTAACGTCAAATGGCAGCATCTCATTAAACGAATCCAGACCAAAACACCCAGACAACCCAAATCATCACCTACAAACAGTTCCGGTCAAACAGAAATCTTCTGAGGCCATTTCACAGATGTTTAAAATTACTGGACCTGATTTGTTTCTAAAAGCTCCACACAAACATCAAATGGTCACGTACTGTTACGAATACTCAACAATGTCCTATAAACTACTGAAGAGGCAACAAAGTAAATCTTGTTTTCACTGGTCTTTTATTGACTGTGCATATATATATATAAAAACTGAAATTGATGAGAGGGAAGAGTAGGTGTCGCTAAGCATTTGGAGACAGGGTTTGGAGGCTGGACTTTACTGTGGCCAGATTTTGCTTCCAGGAACTGAGCGTATCGTACAGCTGCTGCCACTGCTGCTTTCCAAAGGTACGATGGGTGCTGTGGCTACAGAATAAACGCAAGAGCAAATTAGCATTACTTAAGTTAAGGTAATTATTTATTTAAAAAAAAAACCCACACAACTAAATGCCACTAAGCAGTCACAGAAATTAATCTTGCACTAATAAGAATCGTGATAACTGCATACGTAAAACATCAACTCAAACAATAACTGAATAACAACTAAATATGACATAGTTTAAGACACAATCTACCAGTCTTTCAAAGCCTAACAATTTAGATTTATTGCCCCCTACGACTAATTTTTTAATGTTTGTCGAAGCTTTAAATTTGGCGGAGAAACAGAAGTATCAAACCGAAACTAAGTAAGCAATTGAATAAAAGGTTATATAAAAACAAAAAAGTTAACAAACAATTAATTAAAAAAACAAAAACAAAACTAAGCTTTACGTAGAAACCTTGAACAAATTGTACTCAGGAAGAATTACGAAAAAACAACAACAACAAAACTCTAGAAGACATAAGGTACTTTCACAACTTACCTCACGACAACTTTTCTCTGCGTCTGGTCAATTTTGCAATACACCATTTTTGTCCTCACAGCTAAGATATGAAAAATAAAAACAATCAGAATTGAACTGGAGCATTACACAATCCCGGGCAGTCCTTTAAACATGGGTAAGTCAAGCAGTCATTGCTCAATTCCTGGTTTACTTTTGGTTTATTATCTTTTCCCCTGTCCAGAGGGGGTTCATATTACAGAGAGTCATGGAGGTGTACCGTCAATGACGAAAGCCTCCACATCTTCAGCGCCGATCTGCAGCTCCTGTTGCATTGTGTCGAAACTAATCTCTTTCATCTCCACAGCCATGCCCATGAAGGTCAACAGCCTCATCTTTGCCATGTTCTGCTCATGGGAAAGACCTAATTCAGAAGAATCACAAAGCAAAAGATGGGAGAGAGGAGAAAAAACATAAAATATTAAGTTCTCCAAACTATGCTTCTTTATTTTTTCACAAATATATCATCCTTTCTTAACCTTTTCTTAAAAATACTGTGATTTTAAATGACCTGTAAAGTTACCATAGATATGGTAGTAAGTTTCATCATTGTCAAAAATCACTGACACCATCATTCATTCATTCATCTGTAACCCTTATCCAGTTCAGGGTCGCGGTGGGTCCAGAGCCTAACCCGTATCATTGGGCACAAGGCGGGAATACACCCTGGAGGGGGCGCCAGTCCTTCACAGGGCAACACACAAACACACACACACACATTCACTCACACCTACGGACACTTGAGTCGCCAATCCACCTACCAACGTGCGTTTTTGAACTGTGGCAGGAAACCGAAGCACCCAGAGGAAACCCACGCGGACACAGGGAGAACACACCCCACTCCTCACAGTCACCCGGAGGAAACCCACGCAGACACAGGGAGAACACACCCCACCCCTCACAGACAGTCACCCAGAGTAAACCCACACAGACACAGGGAGAACACCCCACACTCCTCACAGACAGTCACCCAGAGGAAACCCACACAGACACAGGGAGAACACACCACACTCCTCACAGACAGTCACCCAGAGGAAACCCTCACAGACAGTCACCCAGAGGAAACCCACACAGACACAGGGAGAACACCCCACACACCTCACAGATAGTCACCCGGAGCAGGAATCTAACTCACCTCCTCCAGGCCCCTGGAGCTCTGTGACTGTGACACTACACTATCACTAACACCATTACAGCAATTTATCATCATGAGAAAATCAATGTAACATTAAGTATTTTGACTCAACCCAAATTTTTACTGCGAACTGACTTGATAAAAAGTTATATTCAGAAAATGTTACGTAACAAAAGCTTTCGATTCCCTCTCTGCTCCAGACACAAACAAAAGACTCTGCTGCTGAGGGGAAGTGTAAATAATTGTCTGACCATCATAAAAATGTATTTACATTAATTAAATGATCACTGACACAGCCAGGGAACCAATGACCCTTTACGTGATGATGTAATTGGAGAAGTTATAAGTTAACCTACTAATTTGTTACAACAAGCCTTTACAACAAATCAGAATGGTTTAATTCTGTTCGAGGCAGGGAGGATCCCAGCTCTAATTAACAGGCTGCTTTGGGCAGAAGCCAAACAAAGCCACTGCTGAATATCACATTCCAGCAGCACCACAGCTCTCTACAGCAGTGCGTGTGCTTAATGGCCCAATGCAAGCCTTTGTTTGAAAGGAGTTAATGCAGCAGGTTATTATGACGTTTAATAGCACGTAAGCTACGTACGTCCACCTGTTTCTCTGCGTAATTTCTTATCCTCATTTCACCCTGTTCTTCAACGCTCAGCACCCCCACAGAGCAGGTATGATTTGAGTGGTGGATCATTTCCAGTGCTGCAGTGACACTGACGTAATGGTGATGGTGTGTTATTGTGTGTTGTGGATCAGACACAGCAGTGCTGCTGGAGTTTTGAAAACCCATCAGTGTCACTGCTGGACTGAACAGTAAACCGATCAAAAATACTCAGCCGACAGCATCCTTTGTCACTGATGAAGGACTAGAGGACGACCGACACACACTGCTCTGTGGAGGTCCTGACCATTAAAGAAACAGGGTGAAAGGAGAAAGGGGGGAAAAGGTGGACTACAGTCTGTAATTGTATAACTACAAAGTGGTCCTCAGAGAATGGTCAGTGAGTGTAGAAACAAGGTGGACATGTGTTATGGTTGACCAGCGTACAGGATAATACAAAATGGTTCCATAAATATGGAGAACCAATGCTTCACCTTCATCTCCCACCACTAGCTGCACTGCAGAGCTAGTGAACAGTGGGGAAAAGTAGCCAACGGGAACAAAGTTGAACAGAGCCCCAGAGATCTCACACACAATTGGACCACATTCTTGTATTATTTCCACCTATTCATATATTTAACACTCGGCAATTGACCATGTTCAGCTCCACTGCGCTATAACGCTTTATTTGAGGCTCTGAGCTCTTTATGGAGTTTAAGCTCGACAAAGAGTCTGCACAGAAGAACCAACTCTTTGGTTCTAGCTGTTCCAAATTAGGTTCATGAATATGAACTCTTCTGATTCCTGGTTGGTGTAAAATAACAAGCTGATATTCCTCGTGTTCTGATCACAAACATACAGCTGGGATATAATTAGCTGTTTACATTTCTAGTGTCTCTGGTGCTAGGCAACACTTTTGTTGTTGTCTTCAGGGATTCCCAAGAATTATTTCAGTTCCTAATTTAAGTGATTGTCTAACGACAGATCCTGGTAGCACAGTTCACGTATAACTCATAACACGTATAAATCCCAAGATAAATGTTGATGTCTGCTTTGAACAGAGCCATAAAAACCAGTCCATGAAGTATAATACGTACCAAGAGAATCAATGAAGTCTTTGTTGGACTGGTAGAACTTGACATAGGCGGCCAGCTTTGCACTCACAAAGATGGTCAGGAGCTAGTGAGAGAAGTTTGGAAATGTAGTGAGTTTGGAGAAACAACATCAGTATGTGAGCTTGTAAACATGGTTGGATAAAAGCTTGATTTGAATCTCTTCTTACATCATGAATTAGTTCTCCCTCCAGGAAACGCACAGGCTTCAGAGCCAGGAGGTGATCAAACAAAAACGTGTTTGGATCTTTCAAAGCACGGACAATGCACCTGTGAGTATAGAGCAGTCAGGGTTTACGTACCAAGAAAGTGTAACCAACAGCGGTGATTCAACCATTCATTTTAGAATTTTAAAACTGATTACAGTAATATTCTATAAAGTAAAATAAAATTCACCAAGATCTTTACTGAGTAGGCCATGTATAATTTTCCTACATTGACACCTTTTAGATCCCTGTCAGAGCAAATATTCACTGTAAGCGATCAAGCACTTAGTCCAGCACGAGTCACACACCTGGGAGAATATGATGAAGGATGACTCATCTGTTTTTTCACATCTCTGTAGATCAGTGCTCAAACGTTAATTTGTCTTTGTAACGAACTTTATGTCACGACTGCATGACTGCACCACCACGCTGACTGAAAGTGCATTTTCAAGCACAGTTTAGAAGTTAACTGCTTAAGTACCATTCAAGTGAAACATCTGGATGTATGTTTCTCCAGATTTTATTCAGTGTTGCCCTGTTTTGTCGTCCGTTTTCATCTATAAGTCACATAAGAAAAAGAAACATACCTGTGGGCATCTACCCGGGCTTGTGAAGCATTATCTTCTGTGTAACTTCCCAAAAGTTCGACCATAACTTTAGCAGCAGCCTCGCTGTAGGGAACCAAAAGCAAACTGTGAACAAGGAGCACAGAGCCAAGAGGCAAATCCACGTTTAAACAGCAGACCAATGTGGATACCTCTTCTTACAGTCGACCAGAGCGTCATACACCAGTCTTAGTAGAGTGTGTTTTTTTTCTGTGGTCAGATTCCAGTCAACGATCCACTTGCGCACCTGTAACAATGTGAAGACTTAACTGTGTTTTCTTTTAAATTAAAAAGCAAAAATAATTAGATTTATAAAATAATTTTAAAAAGCATTAAAATGATTTGGCTAAACGCTAGTGGTTAAACTGATTGCTGTACCTGGTCTAGGTCAGTAGGGATGAATGAGATGGCATTGCAGGCAGCTGCCACCTTGATTAGGCTGCAGTAAACAGTGTACCTCACTGGTGTGTTCTCATCCATACCATGGAACAGGTTGCTCAGGCTAGATAGATTTATAAAACAAACAAACACAATTTTCCAGCAATTTATTCAATGCCATTTCCACCGACTAGATGTCTCTGTCCATCACTGAAGTTTGCTAAGGTGGGAGAAGTAAGACTACCATGAGCTTCCTCCAAGACACGAGGCTCCACTACACATTTTAACCAACCATCTCGGAATACTAATTCTGTTGTGTCAACAGAGCAAGGACAGTTATGTTTTTTGGACTCTCAACCCAAGAAACCCTGCACTATGTAAACTTCAGTGATGAAAGAACAAGTAAAAAACGAATGAGCTAACTCATGAATAAACGGGTGAATTTTGCACATACAGCTGCATCCTGAGGGAGGGCCTTTCACCTTCCCGAAACTTCACAAGTTTCTCACAAAGGCTCTCGATAAGAGCCTCCTGCTTGTCCGTTTCCAGGATCAGCAGCAGGGACACGATGCTGTTCATCACGCTCTCCACGTCTGTATAAGCACACGACAGGAACATGGTGTCAAAAACAAAGCCCTTGAAATGATACTAATGACACATCCATGGCTGTTCAGACAGTTACCTTTATCATCATCTTTTAAACAGACATCACAGGCCTCAATGATCTGAGCCAGGTCGACATGGAGGCCTCCTTCAGAGTTCTCCTCCGAGATCTCAGCTCCTTTGGATTTGATGTAAGCCCGGAGCTCTGAAGCCTTTATATGGAAAAAAAAGAAACATTATTAAACATCAAAGGTTTAAAAAAATAATAATTTATTTAATATATATGCCGATAAAAAAAAGGTTTAAATATTAAAACCACAGAACATATGTCATTCCTAAAATCTATATCTGTATTGTTTATATACAAACTGCTCTGTATTGAGTCCTGTAAAATAAAAATAAATAAATAAAAATAAAGCACCAGATGTCTCTTTTCAAATATAATCCTGAACACGAAATTATGTGCATGATTAAACATCTGTTTCCTAACGCGAATAATCAAGGGCAGGACAAACGACACTGCAGCCAGAGAACAGAATTCCTCCTGAAACCCCGACATTGCTCTTCCATTTACTGGCACTTTTATAATTATTATCAGTTCATCAGTCTCAGTAACAGAAGCTGTGGTGAGATATTGTTGAGCGGAGGACCTTCCCCGTTGGTAAAGAACTCGAATGATGGCAAACACAATGTACGTTATATTAACAGCAAAAATATTAACGCTATACTGATTTCTGATTCAGAGGAAACGCATACTAGACAAGATCATACTATGAACAGATAATTCCTGGTTATTCAAACTCCTCATGTAGCTGTAATTATCCGTTCCACCTTAAATGGTTCGGCTGTATTGAAACCCCGGCGCCGTTTAAGGTGGAACTGGCTATTCAAAATAAAAAGGTAGCGAAAAGGAGACAGTTTCGGACATAATCCGCACACGGTGGTAAATACCACACCCGGCGGTGTTTAAAGCACCTGGTCTTCTTCGGTGATGTCTATAAAGGCCGGGACGCTCATTTTAACCTCGTTTTTTAAAAAGCGGTGATGAAGCACACGCTCACGATGAGGCTCCGCAGGCCCAAAGAGAAATGACGTAGTTCCGGTCGAGTGTCTTAAAGAGACAGACCCATGTTCGTCTGAAACGGAGGGGGGAACTCACAGGGAAAAACGCTGATGTGGAGATACTTTTACCAGACACAGTGTCTCTTTATTCGCATACATATATGACAAATATATTTTCAAAAGTGTGGTACAATTTAAGCGCTACACCCGCTGTTTTCCTGAGGCAAACCTTTTCAATTTCAGTTGTGACCCCATTTGCTGTACTTATAAGTCATTTGTTAATAGAGGAAAATGCTAAATTATGAAAATATTTACCGGTACGAATGACACCCTTATTTGCAATCCAGGAAATCCTAAACGAAAATCTTTGAATATAACAATACTCTGTTATTATTCATATAGTTGGTGACCAGACGTCCTCTTTTACCCGGACATGTCCTCTTTTTTAGACTTAAAAAATGTCCGGGCGGAATTTCACTAACGTCCGGGATTTTGTTTTTCTAGAGCTCACATAGAACTTCGAGAACTTTCGTACACAAACTAGTCCCGCCCTCCCCTACTCCGATTGGTTCGCTTGAGTGAGAAGGGGGCGTGGTGAAGTAGCCTAAAATCTTCTGATTGGACGGTCTGACTGTAGAGCTACCGTTATTGGTCGATAACCTTCTCTGTAAACATTTAATTGGTCAGTCTGCACGTCAGTAGTCCTCGTTTACCTCAGGCAAAGCTCATGTACCTACCCTGAGCTCGAGCAGCTATGCTGGAAAGAAAATGTAAGTTCTTGGATGAATTAAAAAAGAAATTCCCATGTTTTGTGTAGCAAATAAAGGTGTAAAGGACCTAAAAGCACACGTAGGTTCAGCTAAGCATACAATGGCAGCAACCCCCCCCCCTCCCGAGACGTGTCCTCTTTTTCACCATCTCAGATCTGGTCACCCTAATATACTATAAAACAAATATTTTACAGTTATTGTACTTATATGGAGACAATAAGCAGCTAATATCCAGGCAACATGTTTTTCATTGCCCTGGCTCTTTAATGCTGTATATTGGTGTAGACACTCTTACAACAGTGACAAGGCCTAACTGAACACCCAGCCAGTGCTCACACTCATTCCTACACTAAAGGGGAGCTGACCAAACGGGGATGTGAAACAACAAGATGGTAGAGAACAGAAAACGAGGGAAATAGGCCTGAACACAAACAAAACACATTACACAAAACAGACCTTAACAATTGGGAACACCACAAACCTAAAATAACAAGGGAGGCAGGGCAGTGGCGCAGCACAGAAGCCATGTCATCACATGCTCTCTCCTCATCCCTTTTTTTGCCCCCACACATATCTCTCCATTTCCATGGTTTGAGAAAACACAAAATTCGCTAATCCAGTTCAGGGTCGCGGTGGGTCTGGAGCCTGCCCAGAATCATTGGGCTCAAGGCAGGGACACACCCTGGAGAGGGCGACCACAAAATTATTTTGACAAATAATTTTCATTAGGTAGAACTGTGTGACCCCAGACATGGAAACAAAAAAAGATATATTTGTTCATTTCTGCATTCACACATCTGCTTAATGTAGTTAACCATTATTTGACCCAAGAAGAAACAACTGATTTTGTTTTCTTGTTATACATATGCTAGTTTTTGTGACTGATAGGAAATTAACATGCAGCGAGCCACTAGTAACGTATGATTAATTTATTGGCACCGAGAGCTGTGTACAAAAGGTTCAACATTTAGTCACAGGGAGGTGTTTAAAATGTGGCTCATGCACACCAAGGTCCTGGGAGACTTGAGTCTGAGGTTGCTCAGTATAGATTCTGGACAGTTGTACAGTTATCAAACCAGCAGCTTTTATCATGTCTCCATGTTTTTGAATCATTACACTCTTACAGTGTTAAACTTAGAAAACATAAAAAGACCTATAATACATTAAACTTCCATTAAAAGCATATTGGGAACAGGTTTATTGTTGCAAAGGATAAGGATCAGTTTAATGTTGAAGTGGAACAGTCATATTTCTTCCATGAAGCCTGCAGCATGAAGCCAGCGACAATACATCACTTTCTGAGCAGCAGAGAAGTGCCTGGTACCAAACGCTCCTGTGTGTGATGTGTCAGATTCAAAAATTTTGGCCTGACTCTTTTCCCAGGAAAACGCCTCCGGTTCATCTTTCCTGTTCATCGGTGATATAAACACTGGGCGATCTGTTGTGTTTTGTGGATGCTGTTACTGTAGTAACAAGAAACACCTCATTACACTGACTTTGATGATCTGAGCATTGCAGATATTGAATTTGTTTTTTAAACAATTTGTTTGTTAGTTTTCAGTAGGTAACATCATTTGGGAGAAACAATTGATTGTAAATATTATCGCCAAACTTTTGGAAATAATTTTTTTAATCAGCAAATAAACCTTTCATATATTTAAATCATGTTTGGCCTACACATCCCTAACAACATTTAAGTAATGAGCAGCGGGACATTAGAATAAAACCATCAGAAACTTGAAAACGGAATTGAAATTCATCTATTCATCTCTCATGCTCTTACCCAGTAAACAAGGAATGTCCCTGGACATTCAAAATATGTCTAAAAGTAGTCTGTTCCTCAGGGACATATTTTAACATCAATGGATGTCCAAAATCCATCTTAATAAGTTAGTTATCAAGTGGTGACCAATCGATAACGTCAGTGGACATCCAAAATGCGTTTTATACAAGTAATTTATTTCGGAACCAATTAATAACGTCAATGGACATCCAAAATACGTCTAATAGTCGTCTTTTCAATGTCTGTGTTTGGACGTCTTTTCAACTTTCATTTTCAACCTTAAGAGAACGTTGATTAGACGGCAGTCATTACATTATTTCAACGTTGAATCAACGGATAAATGTTTACTGGGTAAACTGTATTACATACAGTTAACATCGTTAAGATAAGCTATACATTCCCGTGTACAGTTAGCCTAATATTCTCCACAAGGTGGCACTACCCACATGTAAGAGCTGCTGTTCATTGCTTTGCATCAAAGACACTTTGTGTCCTTGTTTCTAGTTTATTTGTGTGAAACTTCAGAGGTTCTCTACACAAAAGTGTGATGTTAACAGTTAAACATAGTAAATGATGTGATGGGTACATGTAATAAACATTACGTGCTCATAGTGGTGCTTAGTTACACTTGTGAAAAATCCAACAACGCCTTATGATCTAGCTCTTTTTTTAACATCTTTCTTACATCTTTGGAATTCAAAAATATTCCCTGATTTGTGTTCAAGCCTTTTTGTTCAGATAGGAGTTATTTATTTACTTATTTATAACAAACTGTCAAAATGTAACTGTTGTGGTATTGCAACAAAAAAATAAATAAATAAACACACACACACACACACACACTGCGCTGAAAAATGTCCTCAAAAAAACAACAAAAAAAACAAAAAAAACATATGGACTCTGAAAGAAGGATCTACAGTCTTGCTCTGAATAGAGATGATTTTCCTTTCATATGCGCATTAGCCTTCACCAATATTTACAGGTGTGTTCTCCCTGTGTCCGTGTGGGTTTCCTCCGGGTGCCCTGGTTTCCTCCCACAGCCCAAAAACACACGTTGGTAGTTGGATAGACGACTCAAAAGTGTCCATAGGCGTGAGTGTGTGAATGTGTGAGAAAATAGTTTTCAGGCAAATCACTAGTTTCTTGTCCATAAACAGTAGCCTAGACAATATCCGGTGCGGGTTCTGGTCTAATCACAGCACTGAGACTGCTCTAATCAGCCATAAATGACATTCGCTTAAATACAGAGGCTGGAATGGTATCTCTTCTATTACTTCTTGACCTTAGTGCTGCCTTTGATACCACTGACCATAAGATTCTTACAGATAGACTCGCAAACTGGGTTGGACTCTCAGGAACAGCCCTGAAGTGGTTTGTTTCTTACCTGGAAGGCAGGAACTACTTTGTAGAAATAGAAAATAATATTTCACAGAACACACCAGTGACCTGTGGTGTCCCCCAGGGCTCTATTCTTAGTCCACTTTTATTTAATTTATACATGCTTCCTCTTGGCCAGATTCCACAAGACTATGGGCTGTTCCTATCACAGCTATGAAGATGATACTCAGATTTACATGGCCCTGTCTCCAAACGACTCTGGTCCAGTTGACTCATTAAGCAAGTGCCTTGAACACATCACAAAATGGACGGGACACAACTTTCTGCAGCTGAATAAAGATAAAACTGAGATTATACTATTTGGGAACAGCACTGAGAGACAAAGATTGGCTACGTATCTGGACTCGAGGGCCCTCAAATCTAAAGAACTGGCTCGCAACCTTGGTCTATTAATGGACTCAGATCTCAGTTTTAGTTTCATATTAAAGCGGTTACTAGATCAGCATTTTTCCATCTTTAGAACATCAGTAAGATTAGAGATTTTCTGACTAAACTTATCCATGCCATTATTACTAGCAGGAATGATTACTGTAATGGTCTCTTAGCTGGACTTCCAAAAACAGCTGGGTCACGGTGCTTCAGCTGATTCAACATGCAGCTGCAAGAGTTCTCACTAAGAGCAAAATAAGAGATCACATCACCCCCCCCTTCATCCTCAGATCCACTAGAGACCAGTCTGTTACAGAATAGACTTTAAGGTGTTATTACTGGTCTATAAATGTCTAAATGTCTAAATTACAGCTCAGTTTAAAATATTCTGCACTTTTATTTCTGTAGCGGCATTTTATTTCTTTTCTTTTATTGTACCATTTTAAATTGTTTTAATCATTTTTAATCATTTAATCATTTTACTATTTTTAAGTAATTGCTTTATTGGACTTTTATGATTTTATTCTGGCTTTTAATTTAACTGTTTTTTTTCTGTAAAGCACTTTGAGTAGATAGATAGATAGATAGATAGATAGATAGATATTCTATTGATCCCCAGGGGAAATTCAAGATTTTCAATTGCTTCTGTATGAAGGGTGCTCTATAAATAAACTTGCCTTGCCTTGTGTGTCACCCTGCGAAGGACTGGCGCCCCCTCCAGGGTGTGTTCCTGCCTTGCGCCCAGTGATTCTGGGTAGGCTCTGGACCCACCGCGACCCTGAACTGGATAAGCGCCTATAGACAATAAATAAGTGTTTACAAGAGAATATTTTTATTATAGTCATAAACTCTCTACATAATATGCATTCTGAAACCCTCTCTATAAAATAACACACCCTATTATAATTATTATAATGTAAGCTATAGTATTAATCATATATTATAATCCTCCTACAATTCTGTGGCTTATTCTTGCACTGGCAAGAACGAAGAGTGTAGGAGTGAATGGAGTGCTACTCCCGAATGGTCCCCTCGTAGCTAAGCCCCTCATTCCTGTGGCATGCTTTGGAAGGCAAATCCTGGGGCCCTAGTTCAAAGTCCACCTCAGGTCACAATCTGTGAAGAGCGTGTTCTTCCTGTGTCTGCGTGGGTTTCCTCTGGATGTCTGGTTTCTGTTTCCACAAACACTTTGCAGAAGTGCCTGTAAGTGTGACTGTGTGAGTGAATAATGCCCTGTGATGGACTGGCACCCTGTCTGGGGTGTATTTTTGCCTTGCCCCCAGTGCACCCAGTGATTCCGAGTGGGTTCCGGACCCACTGTGGCCCTGAACAGGATAGAAAATGGAGCAGAGAATGAATTAATGAATGACTCCTAGGGAATGGCATTATCATTTCTGACAATGTCCACTGTAGCTGTGACCCTTCTGTCCACACTTTCAGCAGGTTCCCACCCTTCGACTTCCTCCCACCTCCTCAGGACTCATCTCATGTATCAGTCTGGTCAGTGAACTCATCAGAAATCTGTTTGCCTCAGTGAACAGGACAGAGAGGAGTATCTAAGGTAAACACTCAATACAGTGATGGTACTACAACAGTATCAACTTGAAGTTGCACTGTATGTGTAAAATTATTAAAAACTGCAACCATATTTGAGACAGGAGTTCAGGATGAAAAAAATGAACAGATAACAGCATGGCATTGTTATTTTAAGCACAGTCTGGGATGAGTCTCCCAGTTTTTACTACATTATTAATTATTTCTATGAGACCATTTCAGTATTCCATGGAAGGGACTGGCATTTGATGGTTTAATAATATTTGAAGCACAAGGGGTGAGCAAAGGTTACAGTAAAGTTTTTAAGGGTGTGGTTTGCCACATGAACTGTTGAAGCCTTCCTGGAATGTTAACAGTTCTCCAGAGTTTGTCTATATAAGCTCGCAAGCAGTGACTAAATCGACAATTCTGCTATTGCTTCACTGAACGATAGTGACTACAATGTTTTGTCATGCACTTCCCTTTTAGGCACAGCTGGAACTTCATTTGATATACACTTCCATACCAAACTCTTCAATGGTTTATTTATTTTCCTATCAAAATGGTGATTAAGCAGAATCATTGAAATTTATTTTCAGAGATAATCCTAAAGCCTTACAACGTGCAGGACCTCCTAGACCAGGGGTGGGCGATCTTATCCGCAAAGGGCTGGTGTGGCTGCTTGTTTTTGTTCCAGTCAACCAGGAGGTCACATGATCAGTTGTTTTACTGCGACCACCTAATTAAAGGAGTGAAATCAGGCGTGCTCTCACCAGAATCGACTACAATCCAGCAGCCATAAGCTGGTGCAGATAAGATTGCCCACCCCTGTCCTAGACCATCAAAACTGTCCCCATCAGAAGAACGGCATTTAAAGCTTTCATCTTTTAAGAGAGAGGAGTAAATCAAGTTGAATTGTTCTTTCAACCACTTTGAGAAGGCAACTCAACACTGGATCTGAAAGGACGTGGCGCAGTCGACAATCCCTTACTGAGAAACGGAAGTTTGCAATTGTGTTTTGGTCACCGCAGAACAGAGCATCAGTGAATGCATTTGGCATTTCTTGGACTGACTGAATTATGGTGCTGTGGAAAATTCCTGCAGATTCTTTGAACAACTGAAAGCACATCATATTTAAAATGGAACAAAATCAAGAATCTGATTTGTCAGTTCTCTTAATGATGTGTTTAACTCTCAGAAGTGCAAAGAAAAGATTTTCAATGTTTCCACTGACAGGTGTGAACGTATTTTGTAAATAGAAGCAAGTTTAGAATTTGAAGAATTTGTTGGAAAAAGAATGAGAACTTGGACAGGAAGTGGAAATATGTCCATGGTTATTTCAACAAGACAACGCCAGGCCTCATTCTGCATGTGCTACAACAACATGTGTCATGGCTTCGCAGGGAGGACGAGGAGATGGACGTAAATGCAAGGAATTTTATTTAACACAGACAGAATCAAAATAAACATGGGTAGTAAAGACAAAACTAACTAAACAGAGCTTAACAAGGATGGACTGGGAAGAGCCATGAACCGGTGTAGACACGTGAGAACAGAGAGACTGTGAAACACATATCTACACACACAACACCAGACAAGGGAGCACTGAAACAAAGGGACTATATAAGGACAAAACAAACGAGGAACACCTGGAGACAATAACGAGACAGAGGCAGGACTAAGGTGGGGCTAGGGCGGAGACAGGAACACTTGGTGGGGTAAACAGACAGGACTGGACCAGGATGTGACACATGACTGTATTTGACACAGAATGCGTCTGCATGACTGACCTGCCTGAAGTCCTGATCTGTCTCTTATACGGCACATCACCAGGAAAGAAATCAGAAAATGGCAAAAACTGACTGCTCAACAACTGAAATCTTGCATCAAGCCAGAAAAGGCAGAAGTTCTGCTAGTGAAACTGCAACAAATTTTATTCTCATTTCCCAAAAGGTTGAAAACAAATTAGGGTGGTAAACATGCCTCTGTTGCTATTGAGTGTTTCAGGCATCAAATGAATATTGGTTTACATTCATTCATTATCTGTAACGCTTATCGAGTTCAGGGTCACGGTGGGTCCAGAGCCTACCTGGAATCATTGGGCGCAAGGCGGGAATACACCCTGGAGGGGGCGCTAGTCCTTCACAGGGCAACACACACACACACACACCTATGGACACCTTTGAGTCGCCAATCCACCTACCAACGTGTGTTTTTGGACTGTGGGAGGAAACCAGTGCACCCGGAGGAAACCCACGCAGACACAGGGAGAACACACCACACTCCTCACAGACAGTCACCCGGAGGAAACCCACGCAGACACAGGGAGAACACACCACACTCCTCACAGACAGTCACCTGGAGGAAACCCACGCAGACACAGGGAGAACACACCACACTCCTCACAGACAGTCACCCGGAGCAGGACTTGAACCCACAACCTCCACAACACTACCTGCTGCGCCACCGTGCCGCCCACATTGGTTCACATTTACAAAATAAAGCTGGTCAGTGAAAACACTGAAAATGTTTCTTTATAAATTTGTCAGCTGAATAAACAAGTAAAAGATTCATTCATTTACATCCATTTTCATGAGAATAAACTTGGTATAACCTCAGTTCGAACAAAAGCCATGCTGTTTGTTCATCCCTCAAGCCATGTCCAGAGAGAGTACTTTACAGTAACTCAGTTGACCTTTAACCTTCTGACAGCTCAGTGGACTGATTCACGTCCACCTGCTCTTACACACAGACAGACGTTTACCACTACATGACAGGACATTTATTTCCCACTGAGACAAAACCCACAAGGACCTGATAAAACACACCCACACTTGCACTGTTCTCACAGTTGAAGCTGATGAGTCTGTCGAAATTTATCTCAAGTTTTCCCTGACTCTAAATATATTTATTTATAAGAGGAGGTTTTTATGGCTGAAATGTTGTTGTTGAGGATGATTCACCTAATAAACTTTCGAAGGAATATTAAGAGACATAAAGAAAATATAGATAAATGAGACGAGCAGATTAACGTAAGCGTTATTATATTTACAAACCTAGTGAGATAGCTTTGACATTTTAGTTTTTGTGTAGATGAAACTACAGAGATCTTAAATAGATTTGTATTTTTCTTTGAGATGTTTGTTTTTTAAGATGCGGGTTGTTTAAGGCATGCTTCCTCAAACTCTACATAAACCTGCTGACGTTGTGTTACTTGCATTAATAAATCATAATAAACGATGTCAAGAGATCATGTAATACCTACTAGTCTTTTAATGTCATTTCTAACCAATAATGTTTGTAGCTACCCCCCCCCCTCCCCCCTCGCCCCAGACACACACACTTACACTTATTTGGAAACCACTTAAGCCTAAGAGCCATGTGAGCTTGTCATTCAATTTGCATAACGCTAACTGGTGGAATATATGTTTCTCAAGCCTCACAGCTCCAGTTCAAAGAAAAAAGCCTCAGGCACCAAATATATCTTGAGAGTGCAACTACATTTGACATAAAGGGGGGGAACTGTGTACATTTTTCTTTTAGCTGAACCAGCATTTAAACTCTTTGATGTGGTGGATGTCTTCTGTCTAAAGGCACCGATTTGTAAACAGACACTTATGTCATTTTTGAACTAAAACAGTACACTGACAGTTTTTCGTCCCCCGGCGTAATGAGATGAGTGAGAGCATGAGAAAAAAGATCTCAAGGGTGTGTCACAGGAAGTGCATGTGATTTGTGGTCCTACCCTGAGTTCTCTCATCTGTTGCCATGGTGATTCGGCATAGTGGTTTTATCTGGAAAGAGATGCAGTATCTTTTTGTCAGAGGAGACCTGGCTAGTCTCAGTCGTCCTCATAATTTAACTGTTTCCGTGAATCACATCAGAACAAACTAAACACTCTTAGGACTTCAGAATTGATGTCGACATTAGGAACCTATTAAGCAGAAATTCCAAACATGCTCCACAAAGTGTTTGTCCAATATTCTCCTTTTACAAATGGCAAATCTGAAGTGAATTTATGGAGTATGTTTTATTTGGAGAAAGTATGTACAGTTGCCTTTTAAACTTCAAACTAAAACGTTAATTTCTCGATCTAAAATCTCAAAAAAATGAAATGAATGTGTATCCCCTGTTTCACTTCTGCTGTTTTTATGATATTAATATCATATGTTACCACAGTAAGTACAATGCAATTTAAACACTTACTGTCAGGACTGAGACAAACTGAAACTTAGTCATTTTTCATAAATGTGACCTACTTCCCAAAGTGAATTAACCACACTCTGAAAAATGTAAACGGCACCTCCATGTGTTTCACCACTTTACTGCTCCCTTAATAATCCACTCAAAATATTTATGCACTTTGTTAACCCACGTATCTTTCCAGAGCAGCGTTTATTGCCAGTAATTCATTGTGAAAGTCTCACCCTATCAGACAATGCTAGGCTAAGGGTGTAAAGGAAGCACATGCTTTCTTTGAGCTTGCGTCTGTGATACATAGTTAGATACCTGGAGGATAACACTGACAGCCCAGTTCTGTTATGTAAGCTAACCCAGACCAACAGTGACAAGTACTGCACTGAGTGAAGACAGAACCTGAGGACCTGATACTGGTTTCATTCATTCATTCATTCATTATCTGTAACCACTTATCCAATTCAGGGTCGCAGTGGGTCCAGAGCCTACCTGGAATCATTTGGCGCAAGGCGGGAATACACCCTGGAGGGGGCGCCAGTCCTTCACAGGGCAACACAGACACATTCACTCACTCACTCACACCTACGGACACTTTTGAGTCGCCAATCCACCTCCCAAAGTGTGTTTTTGGACTGTGGGAGGAAACCGGAGCACCTGGAGGAAACTCACGCAGACACAGAGAGAACACACCACACTCCTCACAGACAGTCGCCCGGAGGAAACCCACGCGGACACAGAGAGAACACACCACACTCCTCACAGACAGTCACCCGGAGGAAACCCACGCAGACACAGAGACAACACGCCACACTCCTCACAGACAGTCACCCGGAGGAAACCCACGCAGACACAGGGAAAACACACCACACTCCTCACAGACAGTCACCCGGAGCGGGAATCGAACCCACAACCTCCAGGTCCCTGGAGCTGTGTGACTGCGACACTCCCTGCTGCGCCACCGTTCCGCCTCCTGATTCTGGTTGAGTACCTACAGTACTCATTGTAGGTAATGCATCAAGGGCAAGTATTTAGATACTCAAGACCTCTGTTGATTGTGTTCCTTTATGACGTATTGTTGCCTGTAGAAATGATCAAATGTACACTGCACTGCCAACAACAGCATATTAATCTTGTCTGTACTTTGTACTTTTAAACAATATGTAGTGGAAGAAAAGTGATCTAAATTGAATTTTTAGCCAAAATATTCATTTCAGAAACTAGACAGGAAGTACAGCTTTAAAAGAAGCTTCTTTTTGTGTTGTGAGACATTGCAGTCGCCTTGGCTGGAGTTCAGTCTGTAAATCACTCCTCTTTCCTCTTGTGATAATGTGTTCTGTCATCTTTATGAACATATACATACACACAGTCACACAACAACAAAAGAAACTTCTTTCTTCCTCCTGGATATTTCTGTCCAGGCTTTATCTGTGTTTTGATACCCGGTTCTTTTTGAAGTGTGGACAGAAATGATTGGAGCTGGAGCTTTATCAGTCCTTTGACCTGACCTACAATTCTTCTGTTTTTGTGTGTGTGTGTGTGTGTGTGTGTGTGTGTGTGTGTGTGTGTGTGTGTTGAGTTGGCAGAAAACAGATGAAAGGATATCCAAGGAACTGTGAGACGTGACTTTTTACATTACATTTTAAAGACCCTAACCTTTCTTTATATTTTGCTGTTGTCCATGAGGTCCTCTTTGGATAACTGTAAAGTTTCTATACCACAATTGATTGTAACAACAGACTGTACATCAGTAAACAAAGTGGACTGACTGTCCTGTACTGTGCCTTATTTAAAAGAAACTGAGCTTGGACCTTCATGGTGAATGAAGGGTTAAAATGCTGCATGTGCATGATATGATTGATATCATAAAACAATTTATTTTTAGGTTTTTAAGAATGACAAATACTGTATATGTTTTGAAACTTTGACAATAATTTTAAAGTTACTTTGAACTGTTATTTCAAGGTTTCTTTTCTTTTTTTTTTATTTTTGATAATGTGGCTACTTCAAAGCATTTATCTGTGAATGTGACGTGTAATAGCTCACACAGAGGTCATGGTCAGGGAAATGGTGGCCGTGCTGTTTTTCATACAAACACATATTTAAAGCATGAGTGTTTCTGTCTGTCAGAAAACTGCTGAATTAATTAATTAATGCTAAATTAATATTTTAACACTAGAAAACAATGAGACCAACTGATCAGTAGCCCAGTAAATACCTTCTTTTAAATGATACTAATTACTGTATAGCTTTATTTATTTATTTATTTATTTATTGGGCGGCACGGTGGTGCAGCAGGTAGTGTCGTAGTCACACAGCTCCAGGGGCTTGCAGGTTGTGGGTCTGAGTCCCGCTCCGGGTGACTGTCTGTGAGGAGTGTGGTGTGTTCTCCCTGTGTCTGTGTGGGTTTCCTCCGGGTGACTGTCTGTGAGGAGTGTGGTGTGTTCTCCCTGTGTCTGTGTGGGTTTCCTCCGGGTGACTGTCTGTGAGGAGTGTGGTGTGTTCTCTCTGTGTCTGCGTGGGTTTCCTCAGGGTGACTGTCTGTGAGGAGTGTGGTGTGTTCTCCCTGTGTCTGCGTGGGTTTCCTCCAGGTGACTGTCTGTGAGGAGTGTGGTGTGTTCTTCCTGTGTCTGCCCGGGTTTCCTCCGGGTGACTGTCTGTGAGGAGTGTGGTGTGTTCTCCCCGTGTCTGCGTGGGTTTCCTCCAGGTGACTGTCTGTGAGGAGTGTGGTGTGTTCTCCCTGTGTCTGCGTGGGTTTCCTCCGGGTGACTGTCTGTGAGGAGTGTGGTGTGTTCTCCCTGTGTCTGTGTGGGTTTCCTCCGGGTGACTGTCTGTAAGGAGTGTGGTGTGTTCTCCCTGTGTCTGTGTGGGATTCCTCCAGGTGACTGTCTGTGAGGAGTGTGGTGTGTTCTCCCTGTGTCTGCGTGGGTTTTCTCCAAGTGACTGTCTGTGAGGAGTGTGGTGTGTTCTCCCTGTGTATGTGTGGGTTTCCTCCGGGTGCTCCGGTTTCCTCCCACAGTCCAAAAAACACACGTTGGTAGGTGGATTGGCCACTCTAAAGTGTCTGTAGGTGTGAGGGTGTGTGTGAATGTGTATGTGTGTGTGTGTGTGTGTGTCGCCCTGTGAAGGACTGGTGCCCCCTCCAGGGTGTATTCCTGCCTTGCGCCCAATGATTCCAGGTAGGCTCTGGACCCACCGCGACCCTGAACTGGATAAGTGCTTACAGACAATGAATGAATGAATATTTATTTATTTATTTTTGAGGAGTAGCTCTCTAGAGAAACTTAAAAAACTTGAGTCCCTTAACCATATGTACCTGTTATCCACATGCCTCCTTTTGTTTGTCTGTTTTGACATCATTCTACATGTAACGCTATTGGTTAGCTACTGCAGTGATATATATTCGCCATCTTTTTTAGAACCCTGATATTTTTTCATAACTTAGCAAAATATGATTAAATTTTTGGGCAACTTTTTTAAAAATAAAAGTCAGAAATCTTCAAAAATAAAGTCAGAATATTTCAAGGAAAATAATTCAAAACGTAAGGATTCCATAGTTGTGCAACAGGTGTTATCACTGTCACACAGCCCCAGGGCCTTGAGGTTATGGGTTCAATCCCATCTGAGGTCACTGTCTGTGAGGGTTTCTTCCGGGTGCTGTGGTTTCCTCCCACAGTCCAAAGACACATGGTGGTAGGTGGATTGGCAGTGCAGCAGTGTCAGAAAGTCCAGTGTCCTGCTAGGGCTAAACAGGGTCTGACGGGTCTGACCCAAGCTCATAGTTGAGGCCACGTTCATTCTGTAAAAATTGCAGTGAAGCAAATGTCAGAAAGCTGGTTTTAAATGACACCCACCTTAAGTCTGAGGCAGGGGTTCAAAGTGAGGTACTCATAAGGAATTCAATACCTGGCGTAGGTCCCATTGTGGGCTGGATCCGGATGGCTGCACGGCCGAATCTGGTGGAGAACTTCTAGAATAGAAATTGGGAAAAAGCAGAAAACAGGCAATGCGGCCAATCATGAGCTAGTGTATCCAGGCCTATAGTTCCCTCATTGTTTGTGTGAAAGAACCACTGAGTATAAAAAGTTGTTTCTCTGCTGGCAAAGAGATCTACTGACACTTCTTCTTAGCAGTTCCAGATCTGACAAACTGCTATTCAATTCAGCTGCCACTTCCCTGGGTCGAGCTGGTGCTGGTACTCACCAGTCTCTAGAACCACAGCTCCTGAGAAAGAAAGGGTCATATCCACCGGATGTTGTAGAGTAGGCATCTGCATGACCGAGTTAGGTTCGTGATATGGGTTGCTAATGATTGCTGGCCATCCAGAATCACACCAAGGCTCCTTTCATCTCCAGATGGAACAATTGAGGAGTTCTCAGATGAGATGGCAAGATCTTGGTGATTGGCGGCTGTTCCATGGATGAAAAGCAGCTCAGTCTTGCTAGGAGTGAGCTTCAGGTGGTGAGCCATCATCCAAGAAGCAATGTCAGCCAGACATGACGAGATACGACAGGAAACCTGAGTGTCAGATGGTGGGAAGGAAAGCATTTGTTGAGTTTCATCAGCATAACAGTGGTAAGAGAAACCATGAACGGTGATTATATCACCAAGAGAATGGGTATACAGTGAAAAAAGGAAGATGACCCAGCACAGAGCCCTGAGGAACACCAGTGGAGAACCTGCATGGAGCAGATGTAGATCCGTTCCCTGTTACCTGGTAAGAGCGATCCTCTAGATAGGTCTCGAGCCATGTCCATGCTGAACCAGCGAGGACTGACAGGAGGATCTTGTGGTTGACTGTGTCAAAGGTCCAGAAGAATCAGAACCTTGGACAGTTTGGCTGATCTTGCTGCCTAGAGATTCTCAGTAACTGCTACAAGGGCTGTTTCGGTTGAGTGTGACCATTTGAAGCCAGACTGTTTGGGGTCCAGAAGCTGGTTCTGGGTAAGAAAGAGGGACAATTGATTATAGACTGCATGTTCAAGGTTTTGAGAGGAAAGGAAACTACCGGTCTGTAGTTGTTGATGTCTGAGGAGTCCAGAGTGGGCTTCTTCAGGATGGGAGCCACTTGGAACTTGACAAGAAGACAAGGAACTTTTTATGATGAATGTATTCAAAGGCACCACTGAGATTGACTGGAGCAGCTGTTTATTCATCAGAACTTGGCATTACCCTCACCTTTGTTTTCAGTTGTATTTATTATCACATTTATCACATTTTTATCATTTTGCATTTTATATTGCACCACTTTCTTGAAGAGAAAATCTGTGTCATTTCTTTTTGAGGTTTTTCTAAATATATATATATATATATATATATATATATATATATATATATATATATATTATTAATCTTTCCTTTGAAATTGGGTATTAATTGAGTATTTTCTTTTTAAAACTCTATTTTCCATAAAAGGGTTTAGACAAAATATTGAAATTGCTGGAAGAATTGATTATATTCCATCTCAAAATCATCAGGGTCAGGTCCTAATGTTGAAGGAATTGTTCTGGATCACGAGCGTCACTCCAACTCATCCCAAAATTATTGGATGGTGCTCTAATTAAACAAAGTGCATATACAGTTGAACACCTGTGAGCAATGAGTTAAAGTTCACTACTAGAGATCACTAAATATAAAAGGTTTCCACAAATCTTTCGGCATTTAGCATACATTTTGTACCACTGCAAAACTAGTTTGTGCAGTCATTTGGCCGCATTGTACATGAATAACATTTTACCTTAGCACAAAAACAAAATTGTTTTGACATATATTATACAGGTGCAGAAATGATGTACATGTAACGTAACTGTAAATACGGAAAGAGCGTTGGGCTGACTGACTGGAAGTTGTAGCCTAGTTACACTGTTGGCACATCCTGTCTGAAATGCGATTAGTCAAAACTTCTGCAGAGTGAGGAATTCCCCTTCTGTTCATTTGTTATAATCCAGATGATGCAACGAGTGAAGACTCAGCCTTTTTCTGGACTCTCACATTCCCATCCCCCTTACCCTCTGTCCCTGGAGAGTTGAGATGGGGGTCAGTAGCATTTTGCCTTGATGTTCCCAGACAAAGCTTTTAAGAGAAGTGAGGGTGCAACCCAAGTTCCCAAAACCTAAACCTAAACAGTTCCAGGTTAACCTTTGATTATTTGTCTGGCTCTAGTGGATAGAGAATTAGCCCTAGACTAATTCAGATATAACTGGCTCCTGCAGCATAGATTGAAGTCAGGCTGGAGAACTTAGATACACATGCAGTCCAGCGTAGACGAGAGCGGACAGGAATTTAGACGGACTGCCATGCAAGCAGTAGCTTGGAAGTAGAAGGAGTAGCTGAAAGGTTTTACATTATTACTATTAATTGTAGTAGTATTATTATGACAGGTGTTGAACAGTATCAAACACTTATTAACATATGACATATTTTACACAATATTCAGCGGTAAGGACCTATGCATAGATATATCTTTTCACAGATAAATTATAAGGAAATATATTGACGAATGATGAAGTTACATGATTAATTATGTTGCATTAACTATGTTAATTACAGTGATTTAGAAGAAGGTTAAAAACCTCAAAAACATGGATCTCCACTTGTGGATGTTTAGTTGACTATATCTTTGAACACAGCAGCTGTCCTTCACACTGTTGGGAAATGTAATGAAGAATGGATCAATAGAAATGCTCCAAAATCTTTTTTTACATTCACTTCCATTGAAAGTTAAGGAGAATTGTTTTTTCTCCTGTAAAGTTACAATTTTTTATCTTTAGGAGCGGTCATTTGACTGTGACACATGGCAGAATGTTGTTACAGTGTGAAATTCAGATTCTCAAACATGATGCTTGTGGTTGTTTTCAGACTTTCCCAGAAGAGAAGAAGCAGGTGAGTGTGAGTTTGACAATCAGTGTGTTTCTCATGGTCTAAAGGAGATTTTCTTAATGTCGCTGTAGTATCTCCTAGACAACCATCGGACCAGATAAAAAGACAAAGAAGATTTTATGATGCGTCTCCTGCTGCACGAGTGTTTTTCTGGAGATAAAGACCTCAGTAATCTCAGGTGTCTCCCCTCGGGTTTTAGTGTAGGTTTCTGTAAGGTCATACACTGTGCTAAGGTTGGCCAGATGTCCTAAACCCTACTCTCCCCTTTATCTCTCTTGTGTCTCATGTCATATTTTTTGTCTTCTCAGGAATTTTAGGAGACTCAAGTCTCCCGAGCCACAACAGAGCAATAAAAAACAGTTAACCAATGAAACTAATGTTGAAAGTACGTATAGAATGTTTGATTCGGTCCCGTCCCCAAGTGATCAAGCTCTTAGGAAACGGTGGCAAGTTAAAATGACTTATTTATTATTAATTTATTACCATGATAATTGTATATATGCTGCTGTAAATTTTTAATCATCATTTATAAACATATCTTAATCACAGTAACTTACTAAATCTTGTTCAAATCTGAGTGGAATTTTTTAAATCTACAGTCACAGAGTGGTAACCAGACTTTGTTGTGTATTTACATTAATTTAGAGACTTTTAAATACCCCACTACTCAGAAATGTCCTAGTAGCACAATACAGGCCACAGATTAGTTTATGGAAATCATAATATTAAGAAAAATTAGGCAATGAGTGATTGTCAAAGTAATAGAACTGAAAATTAGAGGAAGTTACTACTGCAGTTGTTGTATTTTTTGTACAGAATTTGAGAACTTTCACATATAGAATTAATAAAATTGGTGCCTTATTTTATTCTAATCCCTCATTAGAGATACTGAGCTCAGCCGGGAATGTAACCCTAAGTTCAGCTATTCGTGGAGTCACAGTGAAGTAATCAGTGAGTAATTATTAGTTAAAGTAAGCGGTGATTCTTTGAGAATTTTATAAGTCAGAATTCCACAGAGTTTGTGTGCCTTGTACGGATAAAAATCCGAATTTGACCACTTCAGATTTCTCTTTGACCCTTAGAATTAAACAGACAGTGTCTTTAAGTGTGACACATGGTAATGACCTCTGATCTGATTGGCTGTTGTTTATTGTGCCTCAATCAGAAAGCATTCTGGGTTAAATTTTTGAAATTTTACGAACACTTTGACGATATACTTTTAGATTTTGTTTAAAAAACAAAACAAAAACAACAACAGAGTCCCTTTAATTAAAAACACCATGTCTAACAACTTCTTAACCAGTAATATTTCCACTAACATTTCAATATTTATGATATAAATAAATATAGAGTTGTAGCATTAGTTGTTTTCTTTGTTTTTAAAGTGTTTTGGTGAAAGTACACAACCCCAGAAACGTATACAAGGACACACCCACATATTCTTACACATTAATCATAACATTAGTCAGAATACAGAAATTGCTGTCATGAGTATGACTAAGGATAATGAAGCGCTCATCATTTCTCCCTAACTTTACTCTAACTCCTCCTCCAACACTGCTGCAGAGGTTGTAGATGGAGACAGATGCAGACGAGCTCCAGACGCGCTCATAAAGGAGAGGGTTTACTCCTACTGCACACTCCTTCACTCCCTATCCATTCTGTGGGTCAGTTCATTCCCACTGCATAAGCTGGATCAAGAGGAATCATCTCTTCTGATGACTATGTAGGAAATTGCTTCTCCTCCATTCACTTCACCTATAGATTTTGCAGGTTTCCAACGTTATTCCTAGTTTGTTTTACCGTTTTTTTCCCTTGTGTTACTCGACTTAAGGGGGTTTGTTTATCCCATTTTTGGCCATTGCCACTTTTTGTTTTATTTTTAAATCAACAGTACTATTTCTGTAGTTTTAGCATTTGTGTTCATATCAATCACTCTTCCCCCTCAATGCTTACCGAGTCGGGTGGGCTGATGGGATCTGACATGCGAGATTTGAGCGCCCTGCTGTCTGCTGTGCCCGCGGCCAACAGCAGTGGAGCTCCGCAATGGGGGCCAATTATGGATTTTCACCCCGGAACCCTGCCCTCACACTCCTTCATCAAGCAGGAGCCGGGCTGGGGGACTTCAGATGTCCTTGAAGACCCACACTGTGGCTTGGGGGCCATCACCGTCCACTTCTCTGGCCAGTTCACCGGGACAGGGGGCTGTAGACATGGAGCGTTCCCTGAGCCACCATCCAGCCAAAACAGAGCATTCCCAGGCGGACCATACTTCTCCGGGTGTGTCGACAATCCTCCAGCCCCACGAAGTCAAGGTCGGTGACTCTTCTCTGTTTGTGTCCAGATAACAATGATTGGCCATTTTGTATGTCAGTTTCCGCCTGAACACCTTTCTTAACTTACTGTCAGATGTTTACACTGAGATGCTGCAACTCTGAAATATCCCTGTGTTTCAGATAAACACCAGGAAAGTGTGTTAATGAAATGTAGCCCTTTTTTTCACCGATTTTGCCCTTTGCATTGTATTAATATTTGTGCTTTTCCACAGTGAATTTAAACTACAATCATTGTAGAAATACTTGGGGGGGGAACGTTGAGGTTTGGCCAGTTTGGAGATGGAGGTACCATTGCAACAGCAATGATTAATAACATAATCCTGGAACTGGACTGCTTCATTTAATATATCTATCTCTCAAAGAACCTCAAAGACGTGCACATAATTTGGTATGGTTAGGTTTTTCATCTCCATTTGGTCGTGTCTGTATCTGATAAACACAGATCTGTTCTGATTAGAGATCACAACATCACATAGGACCGAATACTTGGCAAAAATAAGAATACAAATCCTAGGTGTAGACTTCAGTATTTGGGATATCAGCCAGTAAGCTGTAGCTTTGTTTTTCTTCATTTGATGTACCTTCCATACGACATCAAGAAACATGATGTAAACTGGAACATATCAATGGGTTTTATCCACTCAGGATAAGAACAGGATGAGAACACATAGTACTTTAAGTTTCTGATGTTTAGAGTGTGATGTTGTAATGCTAAAATTTCCCTATGGTGCAAAAATATACTGGAAAGGGTCGTCAGAGGGGTGTTGGGTTGTCATTTAAATGGTACAGGAACTGTTAACTGTTTAGGAACTCATGTATAAACCTTAGCTATTATTGATTAACTCCAAAAATAAATAGATTTTTTAAAAATTGTATCTATAACAATGGCACGTTCACGTAAACACTGGGTCGTTTTTGCATTTCATGACTTTGGAATATCACTGTGGTTAAGTAAAGTGATGGTCGTCAGTGTTATTCAGTGGTGCATGTGTAACACCGAGGACTAACGTGCAGCAAGAAGAGAACGAGGTGACGTCCTCAAACCTGAGATTTCTGCATGGAAGTAAAATGATTGCGCTCTGGATTTGACCTCACTGACTATTTCCTGACTTGAGGCAAACATTTTGTTATTGCCTTCTCCTTTCCAAATATTTCATTTGCGATTTTCAAATGAAGTACAAAGTCAAAATGACAGAACTGTTGATTAATAGTTTAGGTTTATTGGTCTCGGGTGGCTGCCCCACAGGATGTCGAGTTCAATTTCCCATCACAAAGATAGAAGATAAACAGATTAAGAACCATACATCTTGGCTTCGTATTCATTTCCATTCACTTCACATTCCACCGTGTTATCCATTGTTTTCTGAGAATTGCTGTGAAGTATTTTCTTTGTAGAGAAAGTACTTGAGGTTGGTAATCACACGTATCACACGTGGAGGCGACATGGATCCCAACACATTCTTCAATTCACATTCAATGTAAAAAGGTTTTATTCCGTGTCATTTTTGGGGCTTTTTTTTTGGTTCATTCGTCATTAAATGTAAACGTTTTATCAGTAATGTGAAATGGATTGAGTTTTTAATTTACAAACACCCTGCTGTTCTAAAACTCCTGTGTGTAACCAAGCATTCAGCGCTGATCCTGGCTGCGGTTGTGGAATTAGGATTTCAGTAACATATTTTTTCTTGTCTTTAAATCTGCTGTTATGAGTAATAAAGATGAAAAATGCCAACTTTCCACTTCTCCACAGGAAATTCACTCTCAACGTTCACTTCTGTAAAAGTGTGTCTATAACACACAGCAAAGTATTAGAAATAAACTGGTGTAAAGAAACTAAGACTTCTTTCTCTCTTTTTTCTGTTCTACCTCTCATCACTTTAATACTTTTTTCCATTTTCATTTACAACACACTTTGCCCTTTGTATCCCGTCTCTCTTATGTCCATCTCTTTTTCTCTGGCTTACACTTGCACTAATACCTCTCTCTCTTTCTTTCGCTCTTTCTCTCTTCTTTCTCATTCTCTCTCTCTCTCTCTCTCATTCTCTCTTTCTGTCTTTCTCTCTCATTCTCTCTCTTGCTCTCTTTCTCTTTTTTCTCTCTCTTCCTCTCTCCTTCTCTCTCTCTCTCATCTAATCCATCTCTCTTTCCTGTTTTCTCATTGTCTCTGATCACTCTCTCATTCTTCTCACTCTCATTTGATCTTTTTTTTTTTTTTGCTTTATTCCTCTCTTCTGTCTCTCCTACAGTAGGTTTGGAAGGTGTACCGAGTTATGGACACACTCCCTCTCACCACTCTCCATCCTACCCTTGTTCACATCCTTTCAAACACGAGGATACTGTGTCTTCACAAAGCACTATCGGTGAGAACGAGGCACACCACCAACACAAACTTGAAGTTGTTTAGAAATAGTGAGGTGATACAGGTGTGAATAAGTGAATGTGTGTGTGTGTGTGTGTGTGTTGGTTTAATTTATTTGTAATGATAGTTAAGCAAGTTCAAAGAGAAACTAAGGAACTAAACCCACTATCTCTAAGTGATACTGAGGGCGTCAAACTGAGCTTTAAGGAGGGTGCAGTAAATAAATACAGTCTCCGGCTCAGTGCCGTGGTCCTTTTTCACTGCCCTTTCAAAAATGAGAAAAAGAGATTTGCTAGAAATAGTCAGAGAAAATGCAGGTGTGTGTTTTGAAATAAATGTTAATTATGTTGTGTTTTTTTTAGACTGTTATCGTATTTAGTTTCTATTTTTTTTTTTTAATTGAATTGTTAATTGTTTAGGTTTCTCCACTGGGACAGAAAACGGTGTTATTACAGACAACATTTCAGCAGCAATAATTAGGGGGAAGGGAGGGGAATGTCCAACCCATTTCTGACCATATCAGAAATATGTTGCTTGGACACAACTCTAAAAAATAATCCTCTTAAACTGGTAATCAACACATTTGGCCATAACCTTTACTAAATAAGTTGGTTATGAATGAGTTAACACGGTCAAGGGAGTCACACCAAGTGCTTTCAGTGCCCATGGAGTTAAAGGGCCTGGTTGTGTTCACTGCAGCAGCCCGGGCAAGTGCTTTATAGCTAAAAGAGCACAGGGCTGTTTGGATAACTGCAGTGGAGGAGAAGGCTACACTCCGCTCTCCGCTCCCTAAAGAATAATCTGTTCACGTTTTGTGTCACAAGTAAACAATGAGATAGGAGTAAGAGATCAAGGAAGTGTGGTAATGTACTTATTTATTTATTCTACAAACCTATTTGAAAGCACTGAATATCTCGTTACTGTTTGGCTTTGTGTGGTGTGTACAGTCTTACGGGAACGTACTTGATTGACGAGCGATGGACCTGTCACGTCACACTTGTGAAAGTGCATTTAAAGGGTTCTACAACTTGGTCAGTGCTGAGTTAATGAGCTGCAGTGATTTACGTTGAAGTGTCTGATTAAATAAACAGATTTGTGAGCTTCTTTAAGTACGAAAGTCAGTGGAATGAAGATAAACTCTCGAATTGCCGATGTTCAGATATTAGTTTTGAGACGAAACCTTCAGTAACATATTAAACGTATGTATGTTTTTTAAAAGGGTAATAAATTGAAGTATACTATTTTTATTTCCAGGAGAGCAGCAGTACCCAGCTCCACCTCCTATCTACGGCTGTCACACACCCACAGATGGACAGACTCTGCTTTTGCGAAATGCCTATAACAGGTACAACCGTGGTGTGTTTTCTCTCATGACAGTCAAATCCAGTGTCTGTGAAGTCTGGCGTCACCAGGTGTGAGCTTTTGGGAACAAGGGCTCACTTACCGTAGTGAACATTGGTGTGATTTTGATTCCTTGACACATTTCAGCTGTATTCCACGTGTTCCTGTGGCTCATAGAAAGCCAGTATAAAATCTGCGGAGAGCCGTGCTGTCTGTGCAAAGGTTAAGAGCAGCACAGCAGCCATCAGCAGGCCAAAATACACTCTGCATGATCTACAGTCCGTTTCCTCCCAATTCCTCTTCCCTTCGTAGCCTTCCCCAGAGACGGGGAAAAAGAGTTTCGGGGAAAGAGAGAAGGAGAGTACAGAAGTGGAGGCCTACAGAGGGAGATTACAGGGATTAGATGAGAGTAGAACGGTTGGCACAGAAGGAAAAGAGGGCAGGTCAGCGTGGGGTTAAAAAGAAATAACAATAATGATGATGGGAGGTCAGTCTGACTTTCTGAGAGAAGAAGAGGAAAACAGAAAGTAGCAGAAAGCACAAACTGGAGAAGAAGTCAAAAAGAACTTTGGCATTTTTCATCATTAGCAGTGCAGCGATGAGGTCGCATTCCTCGAATAGTGTTCTCATGTTGTTTGGAGAAAGGGGAGATCGCAGAGAACCCAAAATAACGGAACTTAGTTTGATAAGTGTACGCGACACCTCATGTTTCCCTCTTCACCGCAAACAGTCTGTTATTGTCAGTGCCCCACAGAGCGACACTTGACTGTGATAAAGTCACGTTCGAAACAAGCTTAAAGGGAGATTCCAGCTCATTTTTATCCACACGTTAACCTTGAGTCTACTCTGTGATTAGGAAGCTGTCCTGGGAAAAATGTCCACTGACTTTCAAAATACTAGCAACGTGGAAATGCACTCACTCCCTACTCATTAAATTCCTTCAAGATAAGAACATACCAGCGAAACATCAACAGTTCCTGCAGGGCCTTCTTTTAATTAAACTAATATAACTCTTCTGATCGATTCCGCGTTTCTTATCCCATCTGCTCAAAAGTGTCAGTGGTCAGTAAAGGAAACCACTTGAGCTTTTACCTTTTATGGTCTGTTTAATTTAGATCATAATATTTCATATTTTACCATGCCTTAGTGTAGTTGTGATGGACTGGTGCCATGTTCAGGGTGTGTTCTTGCCTTGTGCTCAGTGATTAAGGGTAGGCACCAGACGATGAAAGAATGAATGGATAACAGAAATCTTAAAGCCCATATTTGAATTTCTTCATTCATTTATTCATTCATTATCTGTAACCCTTATCCAATTCAGGGTCGCGGTGGGTCCAGAGCCTACCTGGAATCATTGGGCGCAAGGCGGGAATACACCCTGGAGGGGGCGCCAGTCTTTCACAGGCCAACACAGACACACATTCACACCTACGGACACTTTTGAGTCACCAATCCACCTGCACCGTGTGCTTTTGGACTGTGGGAGGAAACCGGAGCACCCAGAGGAAACCCACGCAGACACGGGGAGAACACACCACACTCCTCACAGACAGTCACCCGGAGGAAACCCACGCAGACACGGGGAGAACACACCACACTCCTCACAGACAGTCACCCGGAGGAAACCCACGCAGACACGGGGAGAACACACCACACTCCTCACAGACAGTAACCCGGAGGAAACCCACGCAGACACAGGAAGAACACACCACACAAACCTGCTGCACCACCGTGCCGCCCTTATTTGAATTTCTTAATAGATTAAAAACAGTACTTAAAGGAACAGTACTTAATATTTATACTTTAGAATTACAGCTTCAAAATCATTGGGATGTTTCACTGAGCTGTAAAAGAGAGAATAGAGCAACTGTCGTTGCTACGCCGTGCTCAACACTGCAGAAACTGCACTATGTAATACAATGTATTACAGTATTGGAGCTCCATGAGCCAAAAATCAAAATCCTACCTAGAGTCCCTTTAAGTATATTGGGCTATTCTAATTTGTACACATCAATGTTCATGATTTGCTACATTAGCGTAGCAACAATAGTATAAACATTAGGTCTTTCTAAAACAGACCTAAATAATGGAGGACCGATGATAATAACCAGTGAAAAAGAGCTCTACAGAACTGAAAGGAATCAACATATCTGTTCATTTAGTATTCAGGCTGAGGTATTTGAAGACACTATGCATTGATTCTCATTAGCCTCTTTAGCACAGACTCTTTTCCCCTCTGCCCTTCCCCCCACCATGATATCATAGGATTACAACACTGTACCAGGCACTGAAGAGCTCCACATCTGTAGGGCTCCTTTGGCCTCGCTGAGGTGTGAGAGCGCCTTACTGCTTCATACTATCTCTCATGTGGTCATGAAACATTAATTCAAGTGGAAACAAACAGCAACTTTGGCTGTTTTTTATTGTTAAATTTACAGCTGAGGTTTGTGAGTGGCTGGATGACTCAGACCCATTTGTTGGTACTCAGTAACTAAACTGTGGTAACTGCAAACACAAAGTTTTTCATTAGCTGTTAAAAATGGGCATGACTGATCTAATGACACTGGACAACAGTATCTCTCACTGTTTGTGGTTTTGTCTCATCGTCCTTGGAGGTTTTGAAGGGTCAAACATCTTTCCCTTTGTATAAGTGTCATCAAAATATTCTCAAATTGATGTGCTTTCTTCCCCATTCCCCTTGAAACACTGCTGTAGCTTTCGCCCGCTCTCTCTTTCTCTGACACAGTGTTTTTGTGTTCTCCTCTGACAGTGATAATTTGTACCAAATGACGTCTCAGTTGGAATGCGTGACCTGGAACCCGGTCAACTCTCTGGCCCCCACCATCAAGAGGTATGAATCAAGCTGAGTGAATTTTAAAAGTGGTCATTCCAATCAAAGACCCATTTAAAGGTTATTTTCAGTATTGTTTTTTTGTTGTGAATCTGCCTTTGTTTTTTAATCGTCATAACTATAGTAGCATTTTACAGTTGCACAAACAGTTAGCTTTAAACATTGAAAATGTTGATTCCAGACTCTTAAACAGTAGTGTTGGTTTACTGGCAGTGTCCATAGCAGAATGCAGTGTGTCTTTCTGACCTTGTTCTCAGAGAGGTTACTTTGTAGTGGCTGATGGACTGCTGCAGATAGCCTCTACTGGGTTATCTTCAAAGAGCCCAACTCAGTGTCACAGCCGGTCACAGCCGCACAGCTACACATGGCGTTAAAAAGAGTGACGACACAATGACATTCATAAATCTCCTGTGTGATGTAACATCAGAATCCTCAAAAATCATCAACAAATCTGTGACCCATTGAAGGTCCCATACCTTAAATTGTTCTTATATATTTTCGAAAGTGAATAATGTATAGTGTTATTAACCTGTGATCAAAATTTGGCCCGTGCCAGACATGGATATATTTACATGATTTCTGTGTATTGTTTGAGAGAAATGATGTGCATGTTTGGTTCACTGCAGTGGGGGATGCTTTCTGTAACATGTTCACTTTTAGAACTCGGGCCTTGACCATATTTTGTGAAAAACAGAAACACAAACTGGAACAAAAACAACAGCAAAACAGAGCAAAGAAAAAGGGTTAAGTGTGCGTTTACTGGGGCGGCACGGTGGCGCAGCAGGTAGGTGTCGCAGTCACACAGCTCCAGGGACCTGGAGGTTGTGGGTTCGATTCCTGCTCCGGGTGACTGTCTGTGAGGAGTGTGGTGTGTTGTGTCTGTGTGGGTTTCCTCCGGGTTTTTTAGCCGACTCAAAAGTGTCCGTAGGTGTGAATGTGTGAGTGTGTGTTGCCCTGTGAAGGACTGGCGCCCCCTCCAGGGTGTGTTCCCCCCTTGCGCCCAATGTTTCCAGGTAGGCTCTGGACCCACCGCCACCCTGAACTGGATAAGGGTAACAGATAATGAATGAATGAAGATTATTTACAACTAAATGTACAGGAATATGGCACATTTTATTGTAAAAATATCACAGTGTATTAAATATTGCATTAAATATTATATATATATTGTCCAAAAAAAAATGTACACTCTAAGTGTCAGTGTAGATGTAAGTGGTTCATTGGGAGCAGTGTTGGCTGTAAAGTCTAAAGTATAGAATGATATTATACAGTAAGTATAGAGTGTGAACCTGTGACATGTACAGTGTATGTATGACAGTGATGAACAGCAAATATAAAGACTTTATATGTGCAGTAAGTATCTGTGTAACGATGAATGTAAATAAGTTAAAGTGCTACTAAACAGTTCAGCAATTAATGCAACTGTGTTAATAAATGAAAGTTTGGAGTTCAGCCATATCTCAGTCACAAGGCTCTTCCAGGGCTCCTGTAAAGTCTGCCAGGTGGGAAAGGGGTGAAAGTCATCGTTAATATAGTGACATATGTTCATGGGTGCTTACCTGTTTGCCAATGATGTTCTGGGCAGTTTTCACCATCCATTGGAGTGATTTAAGGCTCTGGTACGGAACTGTTGCCAAACAATACTGAGATGTAGTTTCTGAGTATGACTTCATTGGCACAGCGGAAGGAATCCACAAGTATTCTCTGGTGTAGTGGAGCTTTCTTAAGGAGTCAAAGGAAGTAAAGGTGTTTGCCTTTTTTGAGGAGGATGGAGGGGTTTAGGGATCAGGTGAGGTCATCAGTGATGAAGTTAAGGAACTTGAAATTAGACACATTGTCTACCACAGCTCCATTGATGCAGATGGGATGTGTGTGTGTGTGTGTGTGTGTGTGTGTATGGCTCCTTGCTCACCTGAAATCCTAAATTATTTCCTTGGTCTTCTGGGTGTTAAACACTAGGTGATTTTGGCACACCATGCAGCCAAGTGCTGAACCTCATGCCTGTAACCCAGAGATCATCAAATTCAGATCTCAGATCCAGGCTCCAGGCCGGGATTTTGAAATTGCAGGCTGGTATGACTATAGCTGCAGCTGTTAATGCACCTGGCTGGCCAGGTATAGTGCCTTACCGATTGGCGACTGTAAAATCTCGGCCGGGAACCTGGATCTAAGCTCCGGATTTGAAGAAATATCCTGTAGATTGATTTGTTGTAATCTCTGATGAAGCCATTCACCGTGGTGTCATCGGAAAAAATTGATTATAGTTTTAGGGTCATAGTTTGGCTCAGTTTTAAGTTTAACATATATATGTATTATAGTATTGTATTTGTTTTATGAATATTATATTGTAGAATAATACCTTTATACATTCATAGTCTGTAAGCGATTAAGTGTAACCCATTTCAGGGTTACGGTGGGTCTGGAGCCTACCCAGAATCATTGGGCGCAAGGCAGGAACACACCCTGGAGGGGGCGCCAGCCCTTCACAGGGCAACATAACCTACGGACACTTTTGGTAGTTGCCAACATGTGTTTTTGGAACGTGGGAGGAAACCCGGAGGAAACCCATGCAGACACAGGGAGAACACACCACATTCCTCACAGACAGTCATCTGGAGGAAACCCACGCAGACACAGGGAGAACACACCACACTCCTCACAGACTGTCACCCGGAGGAAACCCACGCAGACACAGGGAGAACACACCACACTCCTCACAGACAGTCACCCGGAGGAAACCCACGCAGACACAGGGAGAACGCACCACATTCCTCACAGACAGTCACCCGGAAGAAACCCACGCAGACACAGGGAGAACACACCACACTCCTCACAGACAGTCACCCGGAGGAAACCCACGCAGACACAGGGAGAACACACCACACTCCTCACAGACTGTCACCCGGAGGAAACCCACGCAGACACAGGGAGAACACACCACACTCCTCACAGACAGTCACCCGGAGGAAACCCACGCAGACACAGGGAGAACACACCACACTCCTCACAGACAGTTACCCGGAGGAAACCCACACAGACACAGGGAGAACACACCACACCTCTTGTAGAATAATAAAATATATATAATTATATCAGGAGTTTTGGAAGAGGAATTTAATGGAATACAAGTCATCACTTGGGACCTCATCGAAGAATCAAACCTGTGCTCTTCTAACAAGCTTCTAACACCTCCACTACTTTTTTGAAAGCAAGACACTCTCGTAACTTTTTTACTATGTTTATGTTTATTTGTATTTATCTTCATCTTATATCATAGTTTTACTCGCAAAAACATACTTATTGCCAAGTGAAACAGTAACCGTGCCTAAGACCTTCCCACAATGTTGTACATGTGTGTGTTTGTGTGCATACGAAGTAAAAGCAATAAGACACGGGTCAGAACCCCCAGCCTTTCTCTCCATTCTTTTCCACACTCCAGAGTTCCAACATGAGGGGAGTGTGTTTTTATAAATACATCAAGATATATGATAGGGTCTTTCAGGTCATGGATCCTCGTGGACTCTCTGGGTGTTTTGTGTTTGTTCGACCGCCACTGTTTGCGCAATTGTAAATGTGTCATAGATGAATTTGAAAATAGAAAAAGAATCTTGGAAGCAAAATAATATACTAAGAGCATAAATGAGGAAAAGGAGGAAATGAATGAATGCACTTAGTTTTACTTAGTAATTCGTTCATCGTGTTGACTTCCACTGTGGTGAAATGTATGGAGGAGTAGAGAAACAGGAGGTGGAGGCTCTGCTCAGTCATCCAGTTTAGTTAAGATAAAGGATCTAATTCAGGGTGTGGTGGAATGGTGTGTGTGTGTGTGTGTGTGCGCGCACATATCTGTGTGAAAGAAGATTGTGAGGTAAAGACTGTGGGGTGGGTTATGGATGTGGCTGTAGCAAGAGGTAAGACACTGTGTGTGTGTGTGTGTGTGAGAGAGAGTGTGTATTTTTTAGCCCTGCAGTGAATTGTGGCATTTGAAAGGGTGGTGTGAGATGTAAGACAGAATATTTATGCTGATCCTGATAATCGTCATGGTTATAGCCTCTTCACCCCGGTTGCCATGAGTGTGCAGTGTTTGTGTGCTGGCCGTGAGGACGGATGGATAAATGTAGTGAGGGATGAGTGCTCCAGCGACGGCTGATTGCACTGTCTGAGATGTTAAGCTCACAGGACAAAGGAGGCATTATGGAGCCTTAGCAGTTCATCAGGTGCTGCCCACACATCCGCACTGATCCTGACCTTCAACTTTCCCCACTGCCCTCACCTTTCACACTCTCAAAGCTCTAAGTGCTGCAGACGACTCCAAGCGTCCCTAAAGCCGACCGGCGAGGATTTTGATGCTTTTTTTTATTGTTATAAAAATTATTTTTAAAATTGCAACTCAATTAATTATAAAACTATTGTTCAATCAGTTTGTTACAATATACAATGGGTCCAGAAGTTTGTAGAAGCCTCCTTTAATGACAAACATTGGAGGTCTTACTGAATTATTCCTTTAAAAACCCATGACTACAGAATGATGTGAAGCATAATGAGGCCTCCTGGAGTGTATTTTTTTTAAGAGTAAAGGGCACTGAGTGTCCCAGAAGGGTTAATGAATCTCTCTGTATTTTTTTCTGCTGATGTTGTCCAGTCCCAGCACAGCGTTTGAGAGTGAACCATCTGCAGCCGCCGCTCCTGTCTTCTACAACTGCAGTGCCCAGTACCACATACATACACACGGACTATTTAGAGGAATCCAAG
This sequence comes from Hoplias malabaricus, assembly GCF_029633855.1. NCBI lineage: Eukaryota > Metazoa > Chordata > Actinopteri > Characiformes > Erythrinidae > Hoplias > Hoplias malabaricus. Next base: position 38,109,118 of record NC_089810.1, read on the forward strand.
TGAGTAAACACACACAAAAACACACTCACACCCCACTAACATATATATCTATTTTCAGAATGTAAGCTCATATGTGCCTTATCAATTATATGTATTTAAGTATCTAAATGTAACAATTATAGGTCACTTATGCCTTATACATCTGCGAATAGTTTAATATTGATTGTATATAACTGTTCAGACTTTTGAACAACCATTAAAAATACTTTAAACACGGTTGCTAATATTTGTCACTGTAATAAAGGAGCTACAGACAGTTCCATTATATTTGACAAACCTCTGTAACATCAAAAATGAATGTATAATAAAATAAAATGGCAGAATTCACTCATAAACACTTTAAAAATGCAAGAGAAAGATGTGTGCTTTTTTTTAAGTAAATAGAACATTTTTATCCTGAAAACTGATAACTAACACACAGCCATTATGTCCAAGTTCAGCTAAAGGTCACAAACTCCCCTTCCACCAAGTGAGAGATTCTGCCAAGTGTAGTTGAAGTCAAGGCCACAAAACTCTTTTTTTTAAAACTGGGAAAGCATGCAACTGAGAGCAGCAGCAGCTCGAGTTTGACTAGTCATGCCTGACTAGTGCTACATCTCAGCCTGGCCCTCCGTCCTGAGGAGGGAAAAGCATTAGCTGCGTATGAACACTGCTGTTATTGAAGGTCGTGACCTGCCAGAGCTGTGGAGGTGTGTAAAACAGACTCTGTCACACACTGCAGAGATATTAACTGTCCCCAACTCCATTAGCCGAACAGATCAGGTTTCTGTACTCCACATCAGCCCCTGCTGATAAATCATTAAGACTTAATGAACATCTTTCAGCGTCTAAAAAAACCCCCCAAAGATTCCCCTGAGAACCAAAGTGTGTTTCAGTCACTTTCTATCTTTCTTCTCCACTCTGCGCTTCTCTTGGGGCTTTTAAAAGTCAGTATGATATTTAACAGACTTCAGGCTCTGAGTGGTCGACTGAATGGAGTGGTAGCTAACACAAAGAGCATTAACAGGGACAAGTGACTTCAGGAGAATTTTTCTACCAAACTCCAGTGAAAAGTCAGACACATTCCAATTGTGTTTTTCACTATTTTAATGATTCATTAAAATAAATAACTGCTGGAAATATGTTTCCAGGACTTTTATTTTGGTCATCTGTATGAATTTCAGATTAAGAACCACATAGTTCAATTAGGGTGAGCAGATCTGAGATGGTGAAAAAGAGGACGCGTCTCCGTTGTGGGGCACGACTACTGGCGTGCAGTTATCGACCAATAACGGTAGCGCTAGAGTCAGACCGTCCAATCAGTAGATTTTAGGTTACTTCACCACGCCCCCTACTCACTCAAGCGAACCAATCGGAGTGGGGGAGGGCGGGACTAGTTTGTGAACGAAACTTCTCGAAGTTCTATGTAAGCTCTAGAAAAACAAAATCCCGGACGTTTGTGAAATTAATTTTTTTCCAAAATTTTTTAAGTCTAAAAAAGAGGACATGTCCGGGTAAAAGAGGAAGTCTGGTCACTATAGTTAAATACAAAAAGTTACTTTCTAAAAGCAGACATAGGGAAAAAAATAATTAAAATAATAAAAATTATATTCTATTATAATTGTAGACTTTACCAGGACTTTTATTTTAGAATAGAAGAGAATGTAATATACCTTTAGGGAACACAACAGGACTCTTAACACCACTGCTGTACTTTTAAAGGAACATTTACACTGTTTATACCTTTATACCTGACAATATTGTACCTCCACCGTACCTTTTTGTCTGAGAGTGTACGTTAACCTCCACATGCACTGCTCAACAATATTTATGTACTGAATTTAGCTGTTTTACACCTTTTAAATGAATCTCTTCCATGATGTGAACTGCTCTGTAGGATGCTCATCGAATGCCCAGCATCACACCCTCTATAACTCGGTCAGAAAGCAGCGAGAAGCGTCCGTTCATGTGCTCGTACCCAGGCTGCAGCAAGAGGTACTTCAAACTGTCGCACTTGCAGATGCACGGGAGGAAACACACAGGTAACACACACAAACAAATCTACCTTTCTCTACTTCTTCACTGTTTCCTCCTTCTCTCTTCCTCTGCAGTGCGTTCCTTTTGCCTGCTACTCCAGGACTCTCATTTATTTCACTACTTTACTGCGCGGCATCTTTTCTTAAAGCTTCTAGACATTCAAGAAAGTGTTTATTAAAGCTGCTTTTGTCAGATTCAGTCGAGGACATGTCCTGACATCAGCCATTTGTTGGACTTTATTAATCTTAATATAGTTGTATGTCAGTTTTTATAAACGTCTTATGTAAGGGTCATGTAGCTTTATGAATTAAAGTGTTACCTTCATTTATTTGACATTTTCTTTATTTATTCACACCTTTGACAACCACTAGAATCACAATTAGTTCATTTGTCTCAGTAACAGCACTGCCACTGTTTTGATAAATTAATCCACACACACACACACAGGGTCACACAGGGGACAAACCTGCTTAAGTAACCATGGTGACGTCACTGAACCATCTCACAACCAATTACTTAGAAACACCCCCGACGAGTGACTGCACAGAAAGCAGCACTAAGCACAAATCAAAGCTGACTAACATTCAGTTGGAAAAAATTTAGAAATCTTTGCAGTGTATCTGCACCTTTAAAAATGTGAATCATAAACAACTAGGGGTTAAAACAATACAAAACCAAAGATAGTGATAGACACAACAAAAAATTACAGAATATAAAATAAGAGACTGAATAATCTGAGTGTATGTTAACTTGAATTTACCTGACTTTATGAGGATTTAAAAATGTCAAGTCTGCATTCCTGCTGCATTCTTTCACGCTCCAGACTACGAGTTAACGGACTTTGCCAGAAAAGGATTAAATATTAAAGGTGAAACAGCGCCCTCGTGTGGAATTACTGTGCACAAATCGTGTTCTCTACTCTGAGCTAGAGGACTGGGTTTAGTGCGTGGATTAAGCCAACGCTCTTATGATAGTTCTACTAGGGTTCTTTAGTAAAGTTAAATGGTACTATAAAGAACACTGAACACTTAAAGAACCATTGTCATGTTTACAGTGTCCTTTGCTTTAAGAAGGGGTTCTTCAGATTAATGGAGAATGTGCTATAGATGGTTCTATATAGGGTGACCATAACTGAGATGGTGAAATAGAGGACACACGCCCCGAGGGCTCTCGCCCCCTCGCTGCCGTTGTATGCTAAACTGAACCTATGAGTGCTTTTAGGTCCTTTACGCCTTTATTTGCTGCACAAAACATGGGAATTTCTTTTTTTAATTCATCCGAGAACTTACATTTACGTTTCGGCATAGCAGCTCGAGATGAGGGTAGGTACATGAGCTTTGCCTGACGTAAACATGGACTACTGAGGTGCAGACTGACCAATTAAATGTTTACAGAGAAGGGTATCGACCAATAACGGTAGCTCTACAGTCAGACCGTCCAATCAGAAGACTTTAAGCTACTTCACCACGCCCCCTTCTCACTCAAGCGAACCAATCGGAGTAGGGGAGGGCGGGACTAGTTTGTGAACGAAACGCTTCTCGAAAATTCTATGGAAGCTCTAGAAAAACAAAATGCCGGACGTTTGTGAAATTCCGGCCGGACATTTTTTAAGTCTAAAAAAGAGGACATGTCCGGGTAAAAGAGGACGTTCGTTCTATAGAGAGAACCTTTTCTAAATGGCCCATCTATAGCACATTCTCCATCAATCTGAAGAATCCCTTCATGCAAAAGTTTCTTCGAGGGTTCAGGTTTCTATATAGAATAATTTTTTTTACTAAAGAACCTTTGAATAATTATCATTTTTATTCTTGGTTATACTTAAAGGGTCAGTGACAAATCACCACTGTATATTTTTATAGTTTTTCTTTTTTTAAACAGAAGTAACTTGACTGTTTTGCCAATTATTTAAATATTTAAAGTAAAAAAAAAAAAAAAACCATTTATTTCAGTGTAGGTTTAGGCTTACTCTGGGATTTGGAAACTGGATTGAGTTTGTGTGTATGTGTGTGTGTGCAGGAGAGAAACCTTACCAGTGTGATTACACAGACTGCGGTCGCAGGTTTTCCAGATCTGATCAACTGAAGAGACACCAGCGCAGACACACAGGTCAGACACTTCCCTCTCCCCTCACATGCTCACTCTGGAAATAAGGGATTTTGCAGAGGAGGGTGGTAAAGAGCCACGTTTGCTCAAGAACATTGTCTTTTCATTGTCAAAATACTTCTACACAGGAACATTAGTGAGTAGACAGTAGTAGGCACTTCAGTGTCTGTGCTGATAGATGCTGGATGCTGTAAGAAGTCCCACTGGACCGCACTCTAGTTTTTTGAGCTGCTACTTTTGTAATTATAGCCACGTAACTTTTAGCTACTTGCTTTTACAGCCTCCATTACTGTGTCCAAGAAACAATACTTTCTCCTGAGTGTGGATTTAAGATCCTATTTCTTTTTGGCCACTCTGCAAGTTCCCTTTGTCTTCCTTAATTTATTCTGTGATTTGTGATGCAGCAGGATTTAGTGCATCATTCCAAACACAGACTGCTCTCTGTGTCTCTCTTGAACTCCCTCTATATCCTCCCCCAGGAGTGAAACCCTTTCAGTGTGAGACATGTCAGAGAAAGTTTTCACGCTCAGACCACCTTAAGACGCATACCCGGACTCATACAGGTAAAACAAGTGCGTAAACCCTTTTTCTTTCACACTTCTCCAGTTTGAGTTCAGTTTTATCAGTATATCCATGCAGATTTAACACAGAGATGAGTGCAGTTCTAGAAAAACCTTGCATTTCTCACCGTTTTAAACTGAGGGAACATTTCATTGTAAATGGCTTGAAAGGGAATAAAATGTAGTAAAAGTGTAAAGTGGAATTGTTGTCTGAGAAATGATAAATGTTAGAAAAATGACGTATTTCTACAAGCCAAACACCCCCTTTATCATTTTCTCTACAAAATCACCAGTGAAATGGTGGTAAAAATGGAAGCTGTAGATTCATTTCTGTTACGATGCTCTCTGCGTACTTCTCAGAGACTGGTATTTAGGGAAAACTCATGTAAAACTCTAACGTACAACACATTTCCAAACATAATTGTGCTTTCCCCATGTCAGAGATGCAAGGTTTTTGTTGTATCGGTGACAGAAGACTACCTTAAAATACTGATAGTTTTGAAAAGAGATGTTTCCCTCTAAACGCTTCTGTTTTCCCAGGTGAGAAGCCGTTTACCTGCCGTTGGCCGAGCTGTCAGAAGAAGTTTGCACGGTCAGACGAGCTGGTCAGACATCATAGCATGCATCAGAGAAACGTTACTAAGCTGCAGTCAACTTTCTGAGCTTGGTGACCACTCGTCAAATGACTGAATTCAGGTCTTTTAAGACGCGCCCATCAACTGCAAAGATGTTCAGTTGAATACAGCTCATATTCTGCATAGAAAAACATTGCCAACAGAATGGGATGCTCCAGAGCAGCCAGACATTAGTCTTAATTTGACCACGGCTAAGAGAGTACGACGTCCCTAGTCTTGGGCTGTGAAGCAGTGCCACTGTTCTCTAAAGTAAAGAGCTACAGCTGTTAACTTTGGGATAAACTGGAATGGCATTTTGTTATTCAGCATCATCAGTTTGTGACCCAAGTAATGTATTAAATGCTCAGAAATGCTCTAGAGTAAACCCTTCTACGTAATGTAGGAAAGGACGACAGCCTCCCTGTTAACACATTTGATTCTAGACGTGTGGCTGAATGCAATGAAATCCACAAAGCCATGTCCACAGCCTTCAAAGAGCAGAGGTTGTTACGCTGGGTAAACCACTCGCGCAGAATGACAGCGGTGCTCATGAGAAAATACCCACCAGATCTAAAAGACCCCAGAATATAACACACATGCACACACTACACGAACAAATCCAACTCAAATGAACGGTGGATTCAGGTCTTTAAATGAATCCTTTGGCTCATCTCAAGTTGTAAATAACTGACATGTAAGCACCTAATCTTCTCTCGTCTATCTGCAGTACACGCCGTCCAGGTCAGACATGCTTTGTTTCACTTAAATCATGTGAAAATGTGATCTTTTTTTTTGTGTTATTATTTTTACAGCATATTACCAAAAGACTTCCAAAGTTTTTATTTTTGGAAAACAATAGTGCACTTTTTATTTCTTTGTATATACAGTATGTTAATCCTTGATATCATAGATTTGATCTATGTTTGTATTAAAATGCTTCAATTAAAAACAAAGCAACTGTGATTTTCCAAATGGCTGTAATTAAAAAAAAAAAAAAAAAAAAATCCTCCAAACCCCACCCACTATTCAATCATTATCTGTAACCCTTATCCAGTTCAGGGTCGCGGTGGGTCCAGAGCCTACCTGGAATCATTGGGCGCAAGGCGGGAATACACCCTGGAGGGGGCGCCAGTCCTTCACAGGGCAACACACACACATTAACTCACACCTACGGACACTTTTGAGTCGTGTGTTTTTGGACAGTGGGAGGAAACTAGAGCACCCGGAGGAAACCCACGCAGACACAGGGAGAACACACCACACTCCACAGACAGTCACCCAGAGGAAACCCATGCAGACACAGAAAGAACACACCACACTCCTCACAGACAGTCACCCAGAGGAAACCCATGCAGACACAGGGAGAACACACCACACCCCTCACAGACAGACACCCGGAGGAAACCCACGCAGACACAGGGAGAACACACCACATTCCTCACAGACAGACACCCGGAGGAAACCCACGCAGACACAGGGAGAACACACCACACTCTTCACAGACAGTCACCCAGAGGAAACCCACACAGGGAGAACACACCACACTCCTCACAGACAGTCACCTGGAGCGGGAATCGAACCCACAATCTCCAGGCCCCTGGAGCTGTGTGACTGCGACACCTACCTGCTGCGCCCCCTACCCACTAGTGGATCTTAAATTATTAACAGGAAAACTCCATTTCACACAATGTTCACTAGAGGGCAGTATGCTAAAAATCAATATGTAAAAATAAACCAGAATGAAGAGATTAGTGCTTGCTCTGGCCCTAACTAAAGTCACAAGAGTGAGAAATGCATGTCTGGAAGTGCCACTTCACAACAGATGGTTTAAAATGAGAAAGACTGTGGATAATGTTTGGCTACGGGTTCCTTTATCACAGATTATAAAACCTAAGGGACACTGGAGACAAAGTGGAGAGAGAAGTAGACTGGTCATATTTGGGGTATTTATTAAAAAATGTACAAAACCAAAAATTGCATACAAACCTACACCAACACGAACGGAAGCAAGCAGAAACCCAAACCAGCGGCTGTTCTCTCTCTCAGTGATCGGCTTCGGGTGAAGACGAGAACATTTGGACACTGAGGAAATGCCGCCGTTTGACTATGGGCTAAAAACTCTGAGCATTCCTATTTACAGCAGCTGCAGAATGCTTTATGAGCCTGATGGGCCAATTCCACCGTACACTGCTACACACTGATTGTCAAACAGATGGAGCATGAGCAGACAAAGCTGAGACTACATCCACATGCTTATATCAGGAAGACATCTCTGCTTGGCCTTCGGGACGCTAAATATACACAACTAACCACAATCTGCTACCGGAGAGAGGCCAGGACTTGGCCCGTCATATTGCTTATTGTCACTAGTTCACAGAAATGCATCGAAGATCAGAACTTTTTGGAAGTACGTTGTTGTTGTTCTTGTGCTTAAATTAAAAAGGACCTTGGTTTGCGGGGGAAAAGCCACCAGGATCTCTGTCGCAAAACAAACAAAAAAACAAACGGTCGGACAGACGTACACGAAGGAAGTCCAGTACCAGTCGGTTGGGACGGGACAGTTAAACACCACGAATGGCAAGATCAGCCTGCGCTAAAGTGCATTTATCGTCCACAAACACTGTTAAATGAGGAACAGTCTTTAAAGTCTTCACGGCCCTGAGCCAGCAGGTGCGGCCAAGAGGTCTTCAGCGAGAGTGTCACTTCATGTCAAGTTTTTTCCACGATCGGTTCTTGAAGATGCATGACCCTGATTTGCCGGTTTGGTTCATCTCCAGCCTCCGACATGCGAATTAAAAGTCTACTGGAGTAATCATCAGAAGCGTGGGGTTCATTGGTGGATGGAGTTCAGGGAACAGTACTGGAAGGCAGACTCAGCACCAAGACTTGGTAGAAGCATTATACAGTTACCTTCATTCGTCCTGGAGAGGGACAGAGGAGAGATCAGAGTGAGAATTTACAGTAAGATTTACAGCACGGCTGGAGCTGGGTTAGTTTTTCCAGAGGAGGTTTTGAATCGTAATGGTTTTAACTGGCCCATCGGTACGGGACGTAGCATTTTATTAAACTATGTAAGAATAAGAATAACATGCATAGTGCCTGGATGTAGGCAAAATAACCCAGTTCCAGTAAAGATTAGGTTTCTATTGTTCAAGTGTTAGAAGGTAAAGGTTAAACTCACAAAGGTGCTCAGAAAAACGGAACCAGTTCAATTCAGGCCACTGCACTTGGACCAAGTATCATAACATCTTCGTATAACGAGTATCAGACAAAGACACAACACTTTGATAAAAGATGCATACACAGGGTGGGCCATTTATGTGGATACACCTTAATAAAATGGGAATGTTTGGTGATATTCACTTCCTGTTTGTGGCACATTAGTATATGGGAGGGGGGGGGGGGGGCTTTTCAAGATGGGTGGTGACCATGGTGGCCATTTTGAAGTCGGCCATTTTGGGTCCAACTTTTTTTTTTTTTTTCAAAGGGAAGAGGGTCATGTGACACGTCAAACTTATTGGGAATTTCACAAGAAAAACAATGGTGTGCTTGATTTTAACGCAACTTTATTCTTTCATGAGTTATTTACAAGTTTCTGACCACTTATAAAATGTGTTCAAAGTGCTGCCCATTGTGTTGGATTGTCAATGCAACCCTCTTCTCCCACTCGTCACACACTGATAGCAACACCGCAGGAGAAATGCTAGCACAGGCTTCCAGTATCCGTAGTTTCAGGTGCTGCAGGTGGTAAATAACTCATGAAAGAATAAAGTTACGTTAAAACCAAGCACACTATTGTTTGGTTTGTTTGGTCCCAATACGTTTGATGTGTCACATGACCCTCTTTCCATTGAAAAAAAAAACAAAAGTTGGATCCAAAATGGCCACCATGGTCACCACCATCTTGAAAAGTTCCCCCTCCCATATACTAATGTGCCGCAAAACAGGAAGTAAATATCACCAAACATTCCCATTTTATTAAGGTGTATCCATATAAATGGCCCACCCTGTACATCTATATATACACACACTATTTGATACGACACCTAATATTTTAAAAAGTGTCTTCCAAGTTTCCTTGGAAGCTGACAATTAATTGCTAAACAATAAATAGATTAGCTTTTAGTCAGTCCATAGTTTAGTTTCGTTAGTCACTAAATAACGATAAAGTTATGAGAATGAAAGCTTGTTTTATTTTATGAACAAGGCGAGTGGCATGTCGCTACACTGAAGAAAAACTGTGTGGAGTTACACAGTATGGCAGTGTGCCCATACTTGTCCTTAAAAAAAAAAATAAAATAAAAAATGTTTTGCACTTCACCACAGGACTAGCCATACAGAAGCAGGTGAGTGAATACACTCTCTCCCTCTCTGAGACACACACACACACACACAGTGAAGTGTGCAGAAACACAAAGCCACAGAATACAGCAGCAGTGTCCAAAGAGAAAAATACACAAAACATCACAATACATAACAAAAGGGGCACACGATCACATTCTGCCAATGTTTATTTTTTTGGCTTACACAAATATTTGAACAAAAATGCTGAGCCAGGAAAGTGAACACATCGCACTCAGCCCATGAAGAGCAAATAGAGATTAACTGCTGACTATTTGGTCCAGAGCCTACCCAGAATCACTGGGCGCAAGGCAGGAACACACCCTGTAGGGGGCGCCAGTCCTTCACAGGCACATATTCATTCACACCTGCGGACACTTTTAAGTCGCCAATCCACCTCCCAACGTGTGTTTTTTGGACCATGGAAGGAAACTGAAGCACCCGGAGGAAACCCAGGCGGACACAGGGAGAACACACCACACTCCCTCACACTCACACAGTGTCATATGGAGTGGGTTCTGAACCCACAACCTCCAGGTCCCAGGGGCTGTGTGACTGCGACACTACCTGCTGCACCACCGTGCCCAAAATTTAAAATCAATAAAACGGATTTTTATTTGAATATAAGTTCATTCATTCATTCATTAATTCTCTGTAAGCGCTTATCCAGTTCAGGGTCGCAGTGGGTCCGGAGCCTACCTGGAATCACTGGGCGCAAGGCAGGAATACACCCTGGAGGGGGCGCCAGTCCTTCACAGGGCAACACACATTCACTCACGCCTATGAGCTGAATATAAGTTGACATTATGTAATATATATTATTTATATACATGAAATAATGATTTTAATAACGAATCAGAATCAATAATAATGATCTGTGCACCCCTAACAGGACACGTCACAGTAATAAAAATAATAACAACAATAATAAATAAATAAATAAAATAATTAAAAAAAAAGCAACATAAATTTCTCCTGGACATAAACTCACTCACGCTCTCTCACTCATACACACAAAAACAACTTCCTGTTGTTAGAGGCAGTGTTAGATGAGCAGAAAGCGACCAGGTGACACAGGGGCACCATGCCATGCTAAGCTCTTCCATGCCAATGAACCAATCAGATAAAACTAAAACCCCACCTACCTGCCCACTGTTTCCAACCAATGGGCTTCCTCTGTCTACCTGTCTGTCTGCAAACCAACCAATCATATGTCACGATACAGAGGAGGAGATAAGAAAAAAAGACTGAGATTCCACCCATAGCCTGAGCTGTTTAAGACATGTTCATAGTTGTAGTTTCAATTATGAAATCAAAAGTATTAATAGGTGGTTATTCCACATGTGCTGCAGTAACAGCTTCTTCACTGGTAAGAATTTAGACTCAATTTTGGAATGTTTCTGCAAATGTCTGAACAATTAAAACATTAGTGCAATTAGGTACTGGTTAGATGATTAGTTCTAGATCACAAACTCCACTCTGACTCATCCCATCGATTTTGGATGGTGCTCATCACTCTATAGAACTCAGTTAGTTTGCTGTACTGCTTTGCACAAGGCATGGAGGCTTTAAGCACATGTGCAGCTGCTCCAGAACATGTTTTTGGTCAGTGTTTCTCGGTAGAGATTGTACAAAAAAGTGTCGGTGCACTAAAAATAGCTGATTTCACTCAGTAGGAGGAATGTCTTTAAACATTTGGACATGTAGTGTACATGCACATACTTTATAATAGAAAGGTGGATGATCATTTATGTCCAGCACGTGTTGAGATACTTAAACTTTGACAATTAGCCGGCTTTTTTAAAATCACTAAAAACTGTCTAGTGAATTCTGCACCTTGTACAAGTATATGATTAGAGGCAGAGCTCTACATATGAAGCTGGCAGCTCTAAAATGGAGTGATGTGTGGGTTTCTTCACCTGTAGCGAGCTGGCTTTGGCTTCTCCGTCGTGTGCTGGTGCTTTTGGAACTCGATGACAGAGTTGAGCCCGCACTGCTTGCCCTGGAAATGGGCAGTGGCACAGGGGTTACTGGAGGTGAATCCAGCTACGAAAGAACAAGGTAGAGAGACAAATGAAAAATGCAACCCTGGATTGCAATGTTAATGCTAGTGTTAGGCTAGCTTTAGTCTAAAGGATGCAACAGGAAGATGCAATATCGGCCGTCCTTCCTTGGACCACGTTTGGGCGGTGCTAATCACTACATTCAGACCCTTCTGCTTTTTCCTGCTTCCAATACATCAACAAACCATATACTGAGTGAATGAGAAAGTCTCAGCCAGGTTCCAAACGGTACGGTTGTCTGTGTGTTTCTACCTCAACACTGTCGTGAGTAGGCGAGGAAGATGTGGAGGAGTTCTCAGCATGTCTTCGTGAAGAAGATGTAGGACCAAGCTCTACAGTGCGAACGCGCTGAGCAAACTTCAGAGAGCAGACTGACTCACTGGTATTACTTTCTAAAGGAGAGACCTGAGAGAAACATTGAGGTGAAAAAAAAGGGTAATTTAACACTTCTACACACTGCACTTACATTCTGAGCTTTTGCTAAGATTCACTAAAAAGCCTTGAAAGTTCAGAGACTGATACTGAACAGTGAACAGTCAGTAGTCTCACATTGCCAGACTGTCCAGAGAAAGTCATGACTGACACCAAAAGGACCACAAGTCTGCTTTTTGGCACGTCAGACCACCACCAGAGCCAGTACAAATAAAATACACAGAAGTGTGTATATGCAGATGTATAGCCAATCAGAATGCAACTGGAAGAATCCTGACAGTGAGGTCAGATTAACGGACTGAAGGTATTAGACTGTTTCCTTGTGGGTGGAGAGTCTGTTGTACTCACCTGCACCACCATCAGTGTTTTGCTGTCTCCACTGAGTGAGTCCTGGAGGAGGTATGTGAGGCGAGAGTTGCGGAAGGGAACATGAGAGTGTCGCGAGCGCAGAGCGTTGATGACATCGCCGAGAGCCGACAGGGATTTATTAATGCACTGAGCCTCGCGAAGACGGCTTCCTTCAGCCCCGGATTTTGCGATTCTTTCAGAACCCGCCAAGTCCACCAGGTTTAGCTTACCTACACACAACACACACAAAGGTCATTTTCAGGAGGGAACAAAAACAAAAATCACATTTTAGAACCCATCGTTGGTAAATAAGCGATTAGACAAATTTTCTAAATGTGGATGTACAGTGGAACCTCTACCTACGAACTTGATCCGTTCCGTGACCCGGTTCGTAAGTGGAAAAGTTCATTTCTCGAGTCAATTTTCCCCATTTAAAATAATGGAAAAGCAATTAATGCGTTCCAGCCCCCGCCCCGAAAGTCACCCTTTCTGCACTGATATATGTTTACAACACTCTCAAATTAGTAAAAAAATACATGTAGCGTTACTAAAAATAAAAGAGAAATACAGTGGAAACAGTAGTAAAAAAGAAATAATAAAGTAGTAAGTGGTTACACATCGCTACCTTGAAGACGTGACGACTGGCTGGAGGAGTAACACAGGCACTGGCTGTATGACGGGAGGTGGGGGGTGGGTGGAATAACGGAGAGTAGGCGGTGAATGTGGGGAGACGAAGCGTAGATACGGCTTAACTTAGCACAAATTTTCGATGTCTGCTATTTACGCTAATGCTAAATTGCTAAAGCTACAATGTGCTAATCTTAAAGCTCACTCAAGTCTGGGGGGCGCTGGGAGACTCGCCTACTGGGGTCAGTGGCCATTTCCAGGCGCTGGCTCGGAGGAGCCTCGGGTTCGTTTCTAGGGTCGTGGTTCGTTGGTGGAGGCAAAAAAATATTCAAATGCCCGGTTTCGCACTTGGAAAGTTCGTTAGTAGAGGTTCCACTGTACTTGTTTAGGAAGCAGAAAATTGTTACTTTTACACACAATTACAGTGTAAACAAATGGCAAACATTTCTTGCATATATGAGACAAATGTATAGCCCAATTGCACTGAAACAAATGCACGTGTGTTTCCCCACCTGAGGTTCTGTGTCCTGTGGAGGAGTTGAAGCCAGCGACAGTGATGATAAGGAGAGCATGAGAGCGGGAGCTATGTTCATTCAGGTTCGTACATGCTGTTGCTCGGTTCATGTGACCTAGATCAAACACCTGCAGGGGTCAAATTTTAAAAGTTAGTTTAGCTAACTTCAAGCCCCAAGAACATTAAACCCATGCTAAACACAGACAGCTTACCACAAGAGGGAGGAGAGAGAAGAGAAAAAACACACCAGTGCACAGTAATTTTACAAAGACTCAAATGATCACAGACAAACAACCCTCAGATCAAATAAAACTTATATATATAGTAAGTCCTTCACTGAATTTACTGATTTGGTTGGGCCTCTCACCTTGTTAATGTCCTCCACACTCTCCACTGTGAATTCAGTCAATCCCGGAACATACAGCTGACCACTTCCATCTGGACACATCTTAATGTCTAGCTTCTCACTTGGATTGTCTCCTAAAAGATTCCTAAAATCAGAAAAAGAAAAGAAAGTAAAACTGATTATCATGAAGTGGGCTGTTTTACTAATCTGATTTCTGGTCCACTAGCTGTACCATTAGTGATGTGGCTTCCTCACCGGGGGAGGGAGGGTGGCAAAACATAAAAATAACAATCAGATCTAATCATTTTAAAGGCAAGCATCAGATGGCGTTATAGAGGATACAGGCCGAATCAGAACAAATCAAATCAAATCAAATTTTATTTATATAGCGCTTTTCACAACAAAAAGTCGTCACAAAGTAGCTTTACAGAGATCCGGGTCCAAGCCTCCTATGAGCAAGCCAGGGGCAACAGTGGCAAGGAAAAACTCCCTCAGCACACGAGGAAGAAACCTTGGAAGGAACCAAGACTCATACGGGGAACCCATCCTCCTCGGGTCGACACCGGTGACCGATGAAGGGGTTGTAGTAATATAAATGTAGTATATTAGTGATGATGGAGAAGCAGAAATGAAGATGGTGAGGATGATGATATTAGTGATGTATGAGTCTGATGAAGGAGGAGGTGATCAGGGATTCTGTGTGAGTTAAAATTAGGTGCAGAGTTAATCTGAGATAAAACAGCATTGCCAAGCATGATAGTGTAGATGAGACAAGGACAGGATCTTGTACAGGACACGGGCTGGATCAGGGCAACACCTGAAGAGCAGCAGGACATCTCAAAGCATGAGAGAGAGACAGGAGAAAGAAAGCCAGACAAACAAGACCCATCTGTAACACTGAGCCAAACAGCTGCAAAAGTTACACAAGAAATAAAGAATGAGAGCAAGAGAGAGGAGCCATTTTGGACAATAATTCCTGATTTTGTGAGGGTTTAATATTTTTAGCAGTTATGTAAAGAGATTAGGTCTCGTATTATTCTGAACATCTGCAGGCAATAAAGTGAGTATTTCTCAGAGTATTTAACACTCTCCATATTTTCTCTACACATTCATTTCTTCCTTTTCTCTCTCCTCATCATACACCCGGTCCTCTAAATCCGTGGCATGGGCACAATTACATAAGCAGACTATGTAAGTGGTATTTTGCAGAGCAGGATTTCTTTTTCCGGATATTAAAGGCATTGCTAATACTTCTGCATGTAACATATCAGCAAAGTATGACTTATAATACACTCCAAAGCAAACCAAACTCATTTACGCATGACTTTTTTTTCCTCTCATTGCATTTTTAAAGCATCCCAATGGACCCAATAGCTACTTCTATTGCGTAATCTTCATTTTAGGCTCAACCAGGTGACATCTGAGCTTCTCTATTTCTTAAATGTCTGTAGAAATGTTTAAAAATATATAAATATTTGAGCAAATCACATGTAAGGACAAGAAAATGAATGTATTTTTTTGGTTTAGTTCTAATCACTGTTGCAAGCATGTGCTTCCTCTGAGATACGCGATGTCAAACACCTTTTCGAACTGCTGATAAATGCAGTGCCAGCTGCCAGCCTGTATGCTGGAGTGTAGCACAGACTGCCCAGGTCTGTCACATCAACTGACAGCAACAAAGAACAAAGCCAATTGTGTTCTCTTATGAGACCCAGGCAGGGATAGTCATATGCAGAGTGCCAAAAAAGGTACAATTGTATAAAATGTGATAATTTTACACACAATCCCAGTCTTTGAGGTGTACCACACATCTAAGCCCAACATTAAACACCTCATCCATAAATACATTTGGGGAACATTAGAGAGCCAGGGAGGGCGGCACGGTGGTGCAGTAGGTAGTGTCGCAGTCACACAGCTCCAGGGACCTGGAAGTTGTGGGTTCGATTCCCGCTCCGGGTGACTGTCTGTGAGGAGTGTGGTGTGTTCTCCCTGTGTCTGCGTGGGTTTCCTCCGGGTGACTGTCTGTGAGGAGTGTGGTGTGTTCTCCCTGTGTCTGCGTGGGTATCCTCCGGGTGCTCCGGTTTCCTCCCACAGTCCAAAAACACACGTTGGTAGGTGGATTGGCAACTCCAAAGTGTCCGTAGGTGTGAGTGTGTGTGTGAGTGTGTCTGTGTTGCCCTGTGAAGGACTGCCGCCCCCTCCAGGGTGTATTCCTGCCTTGCGCCCAATAATTCCAGGTAGGCTCTGGACCCACCGCGACCCTGAATTGGATAAGATACAGATAATGAATGAATAAATAGAGAGCCAGGTGTGTTGCACCTGAAGGTCTCAACTGGGCATCCCTGCTTTAGAGCAATCAGCTTTTTGTTTCTCTTCCATGATTCTAAAACTGGTTGTTGGATGTTTAAGTTGTTATTCATCTAAACACAGGAATCATGCATTATGAAATAGGCCCTACATTTAAAAACAGAACCATCCAGTAGTCTAGGAGTTCACTGCAGCTGATTCAGACGTAAAGGGGAAGTGCCTGTGTTTGAGCTTGTTCTTACCGCAGTGTCTCGTTGTAAATCTCTACCATGCTGACCGTGATGTTGTAGTCCCAGTCTGGTTTTTTCTCCGACACCTCAGAGAAGAGCAGGCGAAGAGCTCGCTGGTTAATGCCAGGATCGTCAGAAACACCCTGAAGCATGAAATAATATTAATAACAATAATAATGAATTAAACTAGGTGTTTTCGAAAACGCGGGGCTAAAAACCTTTAAGAATATGATACCTCCATGGTGTAGGTTTTTCCTGAGCCTGTTTGTCCGTATGCAAAGATGCAGACATTAAATCCATCAATACACGACGTGATGAGGGACTGCACTTCATGAAACACCTGACAAGTCAAAGGGGAGAGGTCACTTTCAGGTCATTTACACACCAGACACATCAAACAACAAAAACAACAGCAGGATCCTGACCTCTTCCTGTGTGGCCTGAGGAGGGAAAACTTTGTCCAATTCAAACGTCATGAGCTTGCCCTTGTTAGAAAGGTAGAGCAAAGCGTCATCATCTGAATCAAAGGTTACCATGTTCTTATCGTCAGACTCCACCTCCTCCTTGCCTACAGGCCGCACTCGGCAGAAAACACGAATGTTTCCTGTGAAAATACAAGTACTGTGAGTATTCTATACGTTATAATATTATCCCCTCTCTCATTAAGGTTACCCTGTTGTTGACCTTAATGTTTGCATTCATTTCATGAGCAGCTGCACCACAGGGGTTCCATTCTATCAGTTAAGGCGTGCATTACAGCCAAAGTAATTGGTTTAGTTTGTACCTTTAAGGCGCACCAGTTCATTATGACACTTTTTCCTCAGGTTCATCTCCCTCTTGTATTTGCGAAGCAGTTCCTGGTTGGCACTGCTCACTTCTCCAATCACCTGGCAGATCTAAGTGAATGCAAACAGAAAACTGCATGTAAGATGTGTAGCATGTACATACTACAGTTCACTACAGCTGCTAAACAACATTCATTAATCTCCATCACATTAGAGGACTTTACGACACACAAGGGCTCATTTGCTACACAATGCATATTAAAATCTTCGACAGGTCCAGATGGATGTTCCTTGGTCACTTAATTACCCTCAATCACCATTAATTAAAACATTCAATACTGATTCATTAGTTGGTTGTTAGTAAATTGCAAGCATAGCTCAATAAAAAGGAATGTAAGATATTGACTCAGGGTTATTTCTGAACACAAAAACCATTTCTGGGAAAAACAAAATAAAATCTCTATTGCATTTGCAACTCTATTTGCATATTCTGGCCCATATAATATTATTTTTGTTGCATATTCAAAAGCATTCTCATTACAAGACCTGATACACTCTTTCTCGTCTTGCCAAAAGATGTTATATCCATTTTGTCCAAGAAAGCACAGTAGTTACTAGAGTAGTTGCTTTAAAAGGCAGTACTGATTAATGTTGGGACCTTTACTATTACAAACTTAACTAAGTGTAAATGTGTGTGTGAGGAGGTGTTTCTCACCTCTTGTTTCGCATCAGCAATAGCTTTCTCCAGCATGTAAGGAAAGTCCTGAACCTGTCGTTTCAGACAGTTATAGTCACAGGTGAGCGTCCTCAAAGCAGGCTGCAAGGTCAACAAGTTCATCCGCACACCTGGAGGAAGTAAGAGGATCGGAAACAGGCGCTAACTTGGGGTGAGGCCGATAAATTTTCACCAAAACCTATTTTATACTCCTCCTATTGACATTAATCAATAGAGTAAGTGTTAATGTTCTATATTGGCCATCGATATATTGGAAGGAAAGCAAAAATACAAATATATGAACACACACACCTGCAAGGTTCTCATGCACGGCCTTCATTTCACTCTCAGCTCTGATGAAAGCTTCCTCTATCACTCTGTTCTTCTCCTCCTCCAGACTCTGCAGCTCTGCCTCCAGCTGGCCTTGTGCTCGCTCCATCTCACCTTCATACACCAGGATCTAACACACACACAAAACACACTCTAAAATGAAGATAATTATAAAATATTAATATAAATACTTTGAACAAAGCTCACATTTGGCTTGAGTTATCCAGGTTTACTGAAAAACACTGGAGCCTGTCTCACAAAGCATGTTCAGCCTCTGAATGGACGTGTGGTTTTGATCAAACTGAACATCGCTGCACCAAATTATATATTCAAGCTATACTTAATCCTTGTGTGACAAAGACATAACATGTATAACAACTATTCACGTGAAACAGGATTCGACAGAGATAAGCCTAATGTTGTTGGCCAAGCAAGGAATTCTGCTTTGTGAGACATCCCCTATTGTCTCTGCTTCATGTTCACAATGAGACAAACACAGCCATTTAGGGATAAAAGCATCATTCATGGTTTTAAGGGACAAAATACTCAGACAATGATACGAATCAACGTATGAAAATAACACGAATAATATACACAATGGTACTCATTCACCTAAAGGTACTAAAGAAAATACATTTTTACCACATCACACGGGAAATAAGAGTCTCTAAAAACGTTTCTACATCTGAGTGTGCCTGTAAAAATGTGTGAATACAGGTGGGAAGGTGCAGTTGATAGGGGTCTGCGATTCTCAGGTGTGTCACCAAATGTACTGGGACATTATACTCAACAAATGCTAAGGTTTCAAGGGTCAAAAATGCATGTCACTCAACAAAATCATGAGCAAGGTCCAAAATTAACACCCTCTAAGTATCCAAACATAAAAAAAAAAATGACTAGAAGCCACCGTGGCTCTCTACAGTCTTCAGCGTATACGAAACCAATATTGAGATTAGAGCTTCTTCCTTTTTCTGAATGTTAGGACACAGATGATGGATGTCATTAAATCAACGACCTAACTGCAAACTGCATGTTATTGAATGTATTTGTATCTGCTGGCCTGGGGCAAACACAGACTTCCCCACAGCTGACATTATAGTGACCCATGATCGGCTCAGTGAAAAGAGTGGAAATGTTCTCTTTGGGTTCACTCTTATACAAAAATGTACATGTACAAACACTTATCCAAATACCACTCATTAGATGGTCTCCTCTGGATGAGTAAAAAGTTTATTTTGGACCCTGATCAGATAATCATTGATCATTCTGAAATCCAATTAAAATCTGGGTCAACAAAATTGATGGAATATTTCTAAAGCTGGAAAATGTCCCCAGGCACATTTTTGACCATTGACCCCAGTCAGGTGCAGAGTACTCAGGCCGACCTTGGAGAGCCTGCGGGTGACCTCTGTGCTGGTTTTGCCTACAGCTCTGGAGAGCAGGCCACAGAGCCGAGCCTGGTCCAAACTCAGCTGGAATGAAATTGAAAAATAGAGACAGAAAATGGACGGTTAACCTGCAAAAAAACCCAAAAAACAAACAAACAAACAAAAAAAAACCACCCCACTATGCAGAGCAGGGGACCCACGGGGACAAAACATCCAGAGAGGAGTCAATAGTAGGGCTAACATTTAAAAAATGACTGGTTAGAAGAGCTTTTACTCACTGTCGGATACATCACGTAACTACAGACCAAAAAGCATCATTACACATTCTACCACAACACGCTGGCTAACGTTATAAACACATGGATTTGACCTCAGACAAACTTTGATATCTGAATGTGTAGGCGTTAATGAATGGATTGTGTTTTAAATAATAGGAGGACAACAAGAATAAAAGAAAGATATAAAAAATCAATAGCGCAAAAATTAAAAAACGTGTGTAAGTTGAGTAACAACTATTTAGACCCAATTTAACCAGTAGAGGACGCTAAAGAGATTAAAACATCATATAAAGTGCACGATTAACCAGTAAACCACCCAGCACTACTCAAATAATTTTTGATCCTGGCAGCCCTGATTCAGCCCTTGTGTTGTGACAGTGCAATTGGAGAGTGATGCAGACACCAAAGCGGAGGTATAAACGCTCACAACAGCGTAGGGCTCTTGAGTAGCCTATGGCTCTGTGTCTAGTCAACGCAGAGGCATACATTGGCCATAAAGTGTAGGTTTGACATAGAAGTATAAAATGGGCTTAATAATTAATCAAGCACCCAGGTACATTCCAAGTAGAAGTAATCACACAGAGGAGATGCAAAGATACCCAATGCAACCAATTATCCAAAACTAATTCTCTCACTCACACACGAGTATATTTAGAGTCATGTGTTAAATTATCTGGTATTCTTTCCTAATGCGCTATGAGGGGATGAGTACCTGCTGGCGTAACTGGCTGCTGGTTCTCTGACTTTCATGCAGTTGCTGCTCCAGCTCCCGGAGGAGCTCCCTTTGGACTCCAAGTTGCTCCTGGAGAGCCTGATTACGGGCCTGGGCCTCCATGAGAGCCTGCTTACACTGGGACGATTCCACCTCTACTGTCCTAGTCACATACTGTACGGAAAGAAATATACACAGAAATATAGAGAGGTAAATGAATAAACAACATACCTATTTTAATAATTAGATAAAGAATATTTATATCAACAAAACGCATGCTTCACTGTATATAGAAAAAGAAAAACAAACATTACATATCTCACCTTGACCTGTGGCGGTGCTGTGGCCTGGCGGCTCAGGGCTTCCTCTGCATCTCTGAGTCGAGCACTGAGCCGCTCCTCGCTCTCTGCCCTGCGCTGAGAGGCTTCCTCTAACTGCTGCTGGATCTCCTGTCTGCGCAGAGAGGCTGCCTCCAGCTGCTGCTGCAGCTGCACCACAAGGCTTGTTTTCTCTTGCAGCTGTAGCTCCAGCTCAGCGAGCCGCCGCTCACGCTCATGACACGTCTCCTCACAGTGAGACAGCTTCAGTCGCAACACCTCCACATCCTTACACACACACACACACACACAACATTCATGACCTAAACAGACATAACATTATGACCATCTCCAGACTGTTGTCCATCTGTTGCTCTATATATTTTGTTTTCCTTTTTCTCCATTCTTCAATGGTCAGGACATCCATAGTGTTGCATAATCTAGGGAGAGTCTGGTTCCTTTTGCCACTTAAAGTGGCTAAGAACCACCTACTACCGCAGGAAATGCAATTTGACTGACACGCAAAAGGACCAATCACAAGTTTGCTATCTTGGCAGGATGTTTGGAGGAAGTCTCTCATGTTGGATCAGAACCAGAGCCAGTACACAACGATACACTGAAGTGCGTATACGTGGATGTAAAGAGAGCTAATCGGAACGCAATTGGCAAAATCCTGACAGTGAAGCCAGATTACTGCACTGATAAAGTATCAGGCTCCGTCTGCTGGTGGACAGAGCATCTGTGGCTAAGCCTAGGACACTCACAGAGTTGTTATTATTTAACTTTTGGATCATTCTCAGTGGGTGGCACGGTGGCGCAGCAGGTAGTGTCTGCATGGGTTTCCTCCAGGTGACTGTCTGTGAGGAGTGTGGTGTGTTCTCCCTGTGTCTGTGTGGGTTTCCTCCGGATGCTTCGGTTTCCTCCCACGGTCCAGAAACACACATTGGCGACTTAAAAGTGTCCATATGTGTGAGTGAATGAGAGAGTGTGTGTCACCCTGTGAAGGACTGGCGCTATAGACTGGATGTCTATGTATATTGGTATTTCTGATAACATAATCCATTTCAAATTCTGGTGCGTACTTGTCCAAGTTAATTGGACTTAAGTCCAATTATGAGTTGTCAATTAATTCTAGGTGTGCATGTGTATGACTGCAGCCAGGATTCAATCAGTGTCTTTAACTGTCCAACTCTCCATTATTGGAACGTACAAGTGCAAGAGTTTTAAAATGAAAAAGGAGTTTTAACACTGAAATCAGCAGTAGGTGCGTGAGCGAGTGAGTGTTTGTCGGTCAGTACTTCATGCAGTGTGAGTTCATTCCTTACCTGACTGTGAGAGCATGCAGAGCTGGAGCAAGTGGCTGGAGGCTCGTGAGCATAACTGGCCCTCAGCTCCCCTTTGAGCCGCTGGTTCTCAGTCTCCAGCAGCTCCAGCTGCTTTTCCAGGTCTGTCGCCCCCTTTATACACACACAAACAGGCTGCTTTTAAACACTCTTAAATTAAGAGTCATGGTTTAAATACCTATACCCGTATATTTGGTCATCTAAAGCACCAACAAGCCCACACACTTTCAAATAAAATGTTCAGTCTGTTTTTTGTAGACACAACAATAGGGGAGAAATGAGAGAGCATAGGAATAGAAGGCAGAAAAATTAAGAGAACTAAGCAATATGGTGAAAGCGAGGGCTTCTGCTCTCTGGGCGCTCAGGTTGGGGTGAGCCATGGCTCATTATCATTTAAAGGAATAGGCACTGAAACAGGGCTGTTCAGACAAGTTGAGAATGGTGCAGAGGTGCTTGGTCCTTGGGGTAAGACCCCAAGAAGGTATATAAACCTGTGGATGTGGGGTATGAAATGTCACTTTTAAGGTGTACCCCCTGTGAACTGAGGCATTCAACAAAAAACATGAACAAAAATTGAGATCAAAATTCAACAAGAACCACTGTAAATGTCAGGAGGAGATGTATATGTTGTTCTCTGGAACTATGTAATTCCATTCCATTCATTGGATATTAATTGGAGGGTTGTTTGTCATCTTTAAAAGACCAATTTGCTTTTTCAGTATAAGGAAATTAATCATGAAATTTTTGTAAAATGTAGCTTTCTTGTAAAGGAAAAAAAACATTTAATGCTGACATTTTCTGTAGTTTTTCTACAAATTCAGGATACTTCTTTGTCACATAAACCACACAACAGACCTTGACCATGTGAAGCGAATGTATCCAGCTGAAGAACTGCATTCCTAGTGTTTTAAACAATGCATCCGTCTCCAATTTTCTCTCCTCTCCTCAGAATAAACCAGGTCAGCAGGTACAGCACAAGAGAATATTTAATTTACAGATTCCCTGATTTGTAAATCCTGCAGCGTTACTAAGGCTAACACAAAATGTTTTCACTTATAGCAACTTCTACCTGTACTTTTCTACAAGTAACTGTTTAACATTCATTACCAGTTCAGAGCGCAGTCTCTCCACCTCCTGCGTCTGGTCCAACAATTTCTTCTCCAGCTCCTCGATCTAAAATTAAACATTCATGTTACAATTCAGTCCAATTTTCATTCTATTATCAGTCCAAATTGAAAGAGAAAAGAACAGGGTAAACACATATAAACAAATATGCAGAACAGTTTACTGACTTTCCCTCAAAAAAGAATTACTAAGATAAACAATAGTACAGTCGGGTTTGTTGTGGTGAGGTTTATAGGAAATTTAGAGAATAGAAACATTGCTCAAAGCATTTTCATGTTTTAAAATGTCTGAACCCAGTTTCCCATCACTCTTTTTGGAAAAATAACATTTTGGGAATTAGTTTTAAGCATTTGAAAGCAATACAAATGATGAGCGCGAATTATTCAATCTTTAAACACTGTACTTTTTTTAAAAAAGCTAAACGCTTTGGACAGAACGTATGAACCTTTTGCTCATGTGGGTCTGTTTAGAAGCATGTTCAGACTAATGTGAGATGCATTAAAAGGTCACAGTAAAGTATGTGAAAGTGTGAACAGGAAAAAACCAAACCAGAACAAATAAACTAAATAAATAAATAAATAAAGTACAGTATAATACAGAATCCTGTAGATATACTCTGTGCTTACCTGTGTGTACAGCCCTGTGATGAGAGCGAGCTGTTGTGCCTCCTCTTTGTGCAGAGAGTGCTGTGTCTGAACTTTACTTTCAGGAGCAGGTTCTGGATGATCCTGTAGCCTTTTTGATCCCGCACTTGACAGGCTTACACCTATAACACAGACATCTGTCAAAATACAACCAAAGCAACTAATACCTGCCACAGCACAGCTACGTTTATGAAACACTACCAAAAAAATAAAACGAGTATTGCCATTTTATTCTATGTTTCACACACTGTGCTAAAGTAACACCAGTTAAACATGACTGATGATGCTATACATAACCTACAATTACCTGTACTTACAGTCATCCCCAAGTCCTGTTTCTGAAGAGCACAGAAAAATGCAGTACATCCTTCATCATTTCTCTCACTTACCTGTTGTGGAGTCAGCTTGGTTGAGCTGGTTCTCCTGGAGGTTGGGCTGTTCTTGAGGCTCTTTGTTGGTATATTGGTGCCCTAGGTTGATTTCTATTTGACCTTGTCTAGCTGTGTGTTCTTGGTAGACGTTCTGAGTCTGAAGTTGCTGTAGGAGGAGTCTTTTGGTGGCGTCTTCACTACACAGTCGAGCTTGGAACTCGCACACTTTCTCCTGCAGTGCCTGCAAAAGGATCAAAGTCACAGTGTATTCACCGAAATGCACCATGCCCTGCTATGGAAGAAATGGGTGAAAAAAGTGTGTGTGTGTGTGTTATATATAAAAAACCTATGGCATAAAACTATGAGAAATAGAAAAGGGAAGCTTGCAACTACCCTTCTAGAACCAGTTCTGGCTAACAAAAAGCCACTCATGCTACCAAAAATGGACCCCATTCACACACGCACTCCAGTCAGCTTCTCTACCAGCAGAGAACAGCACTGTGGAAAATGTAGAATGTTCCACCTTTTTCACATTTGGAAGCACAGTACATAGACAACAGGAGCTCACAGCTAAGCACAAAGGTGGAGAATGAGAGGGGAATTACGTAGGCAGATGTCCAGGAACAAGACAAAGTGACCTTCTGTACAGGTGAAATGGTGCAGAGGCAGCCAAGAAAAACAAAGACAGAAGAAGACAGGAAAAGCAGTAACATCACAAACCAATATATACAATGTCCTGTCCATTACAGATGCCCTATGACAATCTATCAGAGCTTCACATAGGGCACAGGGCAAATGAGAAATAACTAACATATTGTGTAATATAACTAATCAAAATATAGGGTGTATTTGTAAATATATTTTACCATTTATAATAATTCATGTATTACATGTATGTGCTTTTGTGTTTCCCTTAAAACATACTGTGTATTGTATATGGATTAAACTAAACAGTACATTATCAATGGTTTCCTCAACAATCAGAAGTGATTAGACAACAAGGTGTATTTTAAATCACCCTGAACATCAATTATTTAAACAATAAAATCTATAGCAACAGCTAAAATAACAAGTCATTGGTGAGTGTTGAGAGGCACTTTTCTTTCTCTAAGAAAAACAAACAGCACGACAATAAAAGCCAAAATTGTCTCGTCTTTCCCAGGGCAAGTCCTAGACCACAATAGAAAGCTTTAAATAAGAGTTCCAAAACATACTCAAACAAGCAGAAAGACACAGTTTTGCCTCTGGTCAGCCAAGTCCAGCGTTTAAGTGATTAATCGGATTTGGATTATGCGTACAGTATAGGCATTGTGTTGGACTATAGCATGTGAACCAGGTGTGCTCTGTTGCCACGACAGTCCCAGGCCAAGGCTATTGTGTGCATTCAGAGAGTCATTCTAAATTCAAAAAGACCAGGCCTCCCACCGAGAAGAGAATATAGTACATGTGATCGCCATCCAATCAGAAGATGAGCATGAACCAAGGAACCCTGACGAGAGGAGATCCTTTTTTTAAATGCACATAAAGGAAGACTAAAGCGTTTTCACCAATTTAGAACTGAATTATTTGCCCCGTTTAAAAGCTACAGTACAGGTCATAGCCTCCATACATGGAAGTTACACTGTAACATCACTTTAACTGGGTTCAAGTCCTAAATAGGTTGCTGAAGCCGAGGGATCTGTGACTAAGCACATACTTCTGAGCTCTGGGCTCAAATGTCATTGTCTGCAAGTGTCACTTTCTTACAGGATAATCAAAAACGTGACCGCAAACGTCAACCTTGCAAGCTCCAAGCAATAAAGGTGCCCCTCTCAGTTATTTCTGACTTAACAACTACCGGGACGACTACAGTGACCACAAACCTATCTGCATCAACATTGCAGCTATCAAAAGTAATCACTAAACCACAAAACTATAACACAACGGCTAATTAGAGAGTTACAAAGACAATCCTTGCCCCCATATTAATGTCAATGTGCTTAAAAATAAAAGCAAAATGAGAAAATCAAAGGAATTAACCTGCATCAATAATATTTAATGCATTCACTTCATTACAAATCATGCATTTATTATATCTGCACTGGATTAATTGAAGGAACAGAACCATTGAATATAAAAAAACAGAATAAGACTATAAATGTACTCACCTGAACTTCATACTGTAGCCAGTGTTAAACCAGTACTTTTTCCCCGTACTGAACAACAAGCCGTTGTTTCTTAAAGTCCCTAATATGGTGTATTCAGGCTATTATGATCCAACTCTGAAATTAGGCTAAGTATGTGAGCTTTGATTAGAAACAAACTAATACTGAAGTAGTCCCGCATAACAGCACACTTAAACAACCACCTAATAAACAAACTAAATAAACACACCATGTGTTCACAAAGCATTTAAAAGAAGCTTTAAACAGTATGAGGCCCAAGGCACACACTGTAGCTTCAATTACAACAAAGAGATTAAATCCTAGAGGAAAGTGTGTTTTACTGGTCACGGTAAAACATAGAACAAAAATGTCTCTTCTACATTTAACCCATCCTTAGCAGTGAACACATGTAAACACACACTAGTGCAGTAAACTCCCCCAATTTCCCTGCAGACTGTGGTGATCAAACCAGCCCCAAAAATCCTAAACGCTCCTCTAACCATTAGGCCATTGCTGCCTAATTTCAGTGTTAAAAAAAAAATAGGAATCAGTAGAAAACAGTAGAGAAAGATATTTAAAAACATGATAATAATAATAATAATAATAATAGTAAGTAAAATTTACAATAGTTATATAGAATGCATTATTCTTAAAACAGAAATAAAAGTGCAGAAAATATTAAGCTCTTAGGCTACAGGAGAATCAGAATCACTTTATTGGCCACTGTGCTTGCACAAACAGGCATTTGTTCTCCACATTTAACCCAACCCATGCAGTGAAACACTAGCGAACACTAGGGGGCAGTGAGCACACATGCCCAGAGCTGTGGACAGCCCTAGCCAGAGCACCCGGGGAGCAGTTGTGGGGTAGGTGCTTTGCTCAAGGGCTCTTTAGTCAGGACATGCCAGCTCTGGGGATCGAACCCCGGTTCCCTAACCACCAGGCCACGCCTCCCCTTATTTCCTGTCAGAAGTGGGATTGGCTGCGTCTATAGATGAACAGCTATAGAACAAAGTTTATAGCTGAGCAGAACTTGTTGGAAATGCTGTATATTAAAATGTATTATTGATTTTACTGCAATAGTATCTACAAAGATAAATATTATGCTTTTTCTATAATGTTATGCAGTTAGATGTAGTCCCTATGTCTACACTTTATCTTGCCATGTGATTGAATATCAGCGTAAGACCAAATTTCCCACGTTGGAATATTCGTACATAAAAGAGCTACCTGTATGAGCAGCTGTTGCTGGTCAGAGAGCGGAGGATCAGAAAGGTCAGAGGTCAAACAGTTGCGCTGGAGGACTGTATTAGGCAACGTCAAGAAGGAGTTCTCCTCCTCACCATCACTCATCAGGAAATCCACTGAACTTGCTGCAGAGATAAACACAAACACGATGGTGAGATAAACGTAAAAAGCTCTTTTCTTCTACATACCTCTGTAGTCATATCAAAATCTCATCTCAGATAACACTGAACGATTTACTATTTAAATGTCACTTTCGTTAAAAGAAGGCCTTGCAGCTTCAGAAGCTACCCGAGTGTCCTCTTTTTCATCCAGTGGGTGTCTGTTTCACTTCCTCTCAATCCTTTTCTCTCTGTTCCCACAATAACAAACTCAAGGTCCTTCAGGCTCCATGGAAACCAACACAGCACGATAAGCTCAAAGATAACAGCCTTATGCGGGTGACATATTAAGTACGTGTGTGTTTGAGAGTGATTACTAATTCTAGGTTTCTTAATCCACGGTGCAGATAACAAGAAAACAAAGACAAAACATTACACTGTGCACTATATCAATAAATGCACAGAAAACGTTGTAGGTTATTTATTTTGCTGGTAAACAACCCACATCAGCTGCGTGACATGGATACTGCTGGTCTAAGGGCTACCCAAGGTGCGAAATTACCACTTTCATTTGAAAGAGAATCTTAGCTAAATACACGGGGTAAAAATTTGGCACTAGTAATTAGGGCTGTTGTGGTGATATAATTCCCTGTGCTGTGTTTTAATGGAGCTCACAACTTCAATATGCGACATTACCCCCCTAAATTACACTCATGTCACCTGGAACGGGCCTGAACTGTTCCTTTTGAGGCTGCTCCATGACTCGGTGCTGGAGGAGGTAGCTGTGCTTCGATAGCTAGATGACAGGGAGTTAGACGAGACTCAAATTCACATTTCCCTCATTTCACACTGACTTTTCTGCCACAGATTTTGCACATCGCCTCATCTTCATTGCCTGGTTCTCCCTTTTCATTTGGTCGAAAGCTGAGAACGTTCCCAAACTGGTGAAGTTGCGTTTGGTTTTGCGACTAGGTTTGCTGCCATTGTGTCCATTTTATAAAAGACGACTGACGCTCAGTCGTTCAGCTGCAGTTCAGATGCTAAGAGTTGGGGAAAAAATACACTCAAACGTTTTCGGTTACGATTTCTTAAACAAATGTATTTCACATTTGTGCTATTCAACATTCATTACATTCAGTTCCTGTCATGCTCAGATTTAGATCATAAAGGCCACTCCAACTTGAAGTTTTCCACAATCCCCATGCAGTGAAAAGTTAAACCCATCTAGTCAATGCTTGGTGTTGAGCAAAAGGCTTTAATGGCAGCTGATCCACAGAATCTCGTTTAATTTCATGTTTTCCTGTGGTGATTATACAAGCTGTGCCTACATAGTTCCATTTCTGTGAGCACAATGGGTGCACCATAAAGTAGGTGAATTCATTAATAAGAGGTGCCCATAACTGTGACACACACAATGCTTGAAAAGGACAGAAAGGCTTCAGAGGGTGTCTAACATTCAGTGAGAAATTACCCCATGAAACAGTGTGTTTATGTGTTTTCCAAAGACACCGCAGGTAATTCTTCCTGAGTGCGTCTGTCAGATTGTGCAAAACTGTCCTCTCATCAGTGTCACAGTCTGCTTCCCACTGTGTCAAGTTTTCACTTCACGGTAAGAATGATCTTTAATCTATTTTTAGCATGTTGAATATCTCAGTAAGGAAATGAACATGACTGTTCTGACTGAACCTAGAGATATGGTCAAAGGGATGCCCCAGTATGGGAAATGAGGCCCAAAACCTGACGTTTATTATGTAATTTCTCTGCCCAATGTGATATAGATATATGATTTGGCAAATGTTCAAGTCTCGTAAACTGATTTTAATAATCAGTTGTATACACTGCGACAAATGTCATACATTAGGTTCATGGTGCATTGGCAAAACATATGGAAAATACACTACACTGTAAAAGTATTGAGAAAAAAACCCAAAAAACAAACAATACGATGAGAATGTGGATATGAAACTGACTAGATTTATGATTTAATTATTTAATTTGCCAGAATATAAAAGGAGACCATTTTTCTCCCAAAGCCACATACACACACAAACAAAAACCCATTGTCCAAACAGCCCTTTTAAAACCTGGCGTCCCCAAGCAGCTTTACCAGTCTGTACCTGGAGCCAGTGCACATTCCTTTTACCCTCCATTCAGTCTGCAAACTTGTTCTTCTTCTTTCCCATTCCCTTATTCCTCATCCTTCTCTCTTCTTCAGTGCTCACTCTCCTCAACTGTGTCAGTCACCCCCCTAGCTTTCCCCTACTCTCATTCTCTCTCTCTCACACACACACATTCACACACACACACACACACACCTCGCAGCCATCTGAAAAATGTTGCCACACTGGTTTAAGAAAAGCCATGTGACCGTGCTCACCATCCAATGAGAGGTCTTTGTTCCAAAGTTCCTGCAGGCAGGGGGTGTGGCCGAGGTCCCAGGTCTTCCGTGTGCTGAACATGACCGCCGGGCCGAAAAGACCACACCGCTGGACCGGCTACACACAGACAAAACCCAGAAAGAATAAACAGTTACAACAACAGTAAAGCTTCAAAGTATAATCCTTTTAAATAATGTTTCACTTTCATATTTTTTATATTTAAAACCACCATAAGACAACTGCTGCTCATATGTTGGGTGGTGACATAGTCCACAGTTAGATGATTTTGGGGTTAAATTTAATAATTTTAAAAACTGATATTACAGGTGATACATTTATACCAATTTAGACATAGCACTAAATATTTGACAGCCAAGGTCAGGCACGGCGACTCAGAGCGCATTCAAACAATGCATTAACCACTGTTTCGCAGGAGCCTATGTCTGCCTTTTAGCCATGGTGTACTCGCATTCCAGGACACTGACCACAACCATGGCTCTGACTAATCAGATTATCATGACCACAACTTTTGCACGCAAAGTTTAAAGTCCATAAACACAGACAGAGGGTACAGCAGTTATGAGTGCACTTAATACTGAGGGGGCAGAAGCCACTCACACGTCACATACCGTGTAAATAGAGAAAGATGTTTTTTACAATATTGTGTAATATTCGGTTTCATTTGATATTCATATGTTTTTAAAATATTGTGATCCTGAGTTAATATTTCACAGCACTGCCAAAAAGCAGCCATGGAGCTTCATCATCTTGGTCATGATCCAAGATCTTACTCCGGTTACTCCAGTACAGCACTACTGGGCATACAACCATAGCAGAACCTGCAAACATCACATCAAACACCTGTACTGTTTAGCTGAGGAGCTGCAGAGCAGTATGATACACACACACTACATAGTTCAGACCACAGACTAACCCTTAACTCTCTAAGAATAGGAATACCCAAACACACAAACAAACCCCATGTCCTTTTTTCTTCTGGTCATTGCTGTAGACATAACGGCTCTGGTATGGTTCCCTCTCCATCCAGCGCTTTTGAAACAGTGACCCCATCCAGCCCAGCATCATTCCCCGATGCTAAACTAGTTAGCAGCTAACATTAGCATTAACCGTTTTAAGCTTCCTATCGCGGCAGACAGAAGTAGGAGGGAAAACTGAAGGAAGAGAGCAGAGCTATTTGTTGACAGGTAAGAGTGCTCCATCTCTTCCCCACTCCCGTTGTGATTACCCATAATCCTTTAAGCCCGTCAGCAGATGGCCTTCTGCTACCTCCCTCGCGTCTTCTGATGCAGGGACCAGACGTTCCAGGCCAAATCCAGAGGCAAACCCTCAATTACACCAATGGGCTTTCCACATGGGATCTTCAAAATGTGCTGTATGATGTATTAAAAGTACAACAGCACTACGTGGACAACAATGCTTTGTTGCTCAATATAACAAACGGTATACGCTAACATGACTCAAATGGACAAACGCATGGCTACATTAGCAAACTGTAAACAGGGAAGAGTTTTATTCTGTAAAATATAAGGGTTTCCTTCTAGAAACATAAGCTATAACCAACATTCTGTTTATTTTAAAACACAGTGTGATGTATGTTACGCCATGTTGTTTAAAATGGCCTGTTCTACTCAAGACCATTCTACTTTATGATGAGGAAACCACTTCTAAAGCCTCTAGAGAACCATAGCACACTTGACCTCTCTCTGCCTCCTAACCTCTTTTTTTAAATGTAGAAGATCAACACATGATACCATTCGATCAGCTGTAGTCCACCTTTTACATTGGAAAGTTTGAAGAAGCCTACAGTGGAATTTTTCATATTCAGGTTTTTACACACAGCATGTCTCAACACTTTAAACCACTGTGATATTGGCTGATGAACACTAGAGGGCCACAGTACGGTCATGGCCTTGAAACGACATGATCAGGTTTACCCCAAACATTTAATTAATAAGTCTCTCCAAAATATTCAAGGCAAACATTCGTGCACGAAATCTCACTCTCTCCTGGTCCAGTCTCTCTCCACAGTGTCAGCTTACTCACCTGAGAGTAAAACACTATCAGTTTCAGCTCTGGGTTTGGTTGTCCCTTGGGAAGCTGAGGACAACAGACCGCAGTGTGTACAGCTATATCCATTTATCAGACGCCACGGAGCAACTTGTCACTTACATCACATGCCGCCTCTTGGTTTAGTTTGTAAAAACAGCTTAATATTCAAGATGTTTCTAAAAGGGATCAAGCAAATATGCCTTCGTTATGTCTCAGAAAGCGTGGAGGCTTCTTAAGGTTTCTAGAAAAGAATAAGTGGAGAATAATTCAAGCTTCAGATATCTGTCTCTGTTCGTTCACCACAGCCCCTCAATATCACACCAAGATATTCTCTGTCTTAACATCTGCAGCACATGCAGGGTGTGAATCTCATTAGCCCACTTCTGTTATAGCTCTCTTTCCAGTGTCTCATAAGCTTCAGCCTTGTTCTGCGACAACAAGCTGCTACAAAATTAAACAGCACTTTGTGTTTTCCACACCATTTCATTGTTCATCTGCATAATTTAACATTAATACAAGTACATATTTCGAAGGCATGAACTGCATGCATGTAACTGAGAGTATGCGCAAGTATGTGTACTACATGTGAGAATATATAAAGCTACATGTGTGAATAATAGCCCAGTTGTGGCATGTGTGTGCATCATTGGTCAGAGAAATGAAGGAAAATAATAGCTTCAATGGTAGTAGTTAACAAAGGCTTTTATAAGTGACCAGAAAGCTAGAGTTGACAAAGCATTTCATCATTACACCTCACTAGTGCATCAATTATTCATCAGCCCCACACAGAGAGCACCCTCCTTATACTCAAGCATTTAGGTGTTAACCTTAAGTCAAAAAGATTTACTGCAGGGTTTCTATGACTATCGATATGAAAATATTCTTTGAAATCATGTTGCTGAGTAAAGAGTTATTACTCATACCCACATAGACACACTGACACAGAGATGTTCACAAAGGCAATGAAAAGTGTAGAGAAGTGTGTTTTTGGACTGTGGGAGGAATCTGGAGCACCCAGAAGAAACCCACGCAGACACAGAGAGAACACACCACACTCCTCACAGACAGTCACCCGGAGGAAACCCACGCAGACACAGGGAGAACACACCACACTCCTCACAGACAGTCACCCGGAGGAAACCCACACAGACACAGGGAGAACACACCACACTCCTCACAGACAGTCACCCGGAGGAAACCCACACAGACACAGGGAGAACACACCACACTCCTCACAGACAGTCACCCAGAGGAAACCCACACAGACACAGGGAGAACACACCACACTCCTCACAGACAGTCACCCAGAGGAAACCCACGCAGACACAGGGAGAACACACCACACTGCTCACAGACAGTCACCCAGAGGAAACCCACGCAGACACAGGGAGAACACACCACACTCCTCACAGACAGTCACCCAGAGGAAACCCACGCAGACACAGGGAGAACACACCACACTCCTCACAGACAGTCACCCAGAGGAAACCCACGCAGACACAGGGAGAACACACCACACTCCTCACAGACAGTCACCCGGAGCGGGAATCGAACCCACAACCTCCAGGTCCCTGGAGCTGTGTGACTGCGACACCTACCTGCTGCACTACTCTGAAATAAATGATTAGTCATCCTTGGTCAGGTTTATGCTTTAAAGTTAGCTACTGGGTTTAGTTTACACACGTTAAAAACTTGAGATTACAGAAATATACATTCCTTTCTGCTTCCGAGGTATGGCTCTGTAATGCAGTACAACACAGCTGTCTCACTGTTTATCTGCTGCTTCTCAAATGAACATGCATGTGAAGTGAAATAGGTAACCAAAGCCCAATTCTCGTTATAAAAAGCGTTATTTAATTATTAGATACATTTTGTTGTAGATTTATTTTGTCTCTCATTTGGCCAAAGACTGAAAGATGTCATTGTTAACCATTTTAGGGCCCAAATAAATAAATACATTTGCGGTGCTTCCCTGTTAGCAGTTGTACTTGAACTAGCAGTTGGGGTGGTTCTACCTACAAGTAGCGAAGTTATTAGCTTAACTACTTTTCAGTAGACACGCAATAGACCAGAGACCAGAGTGAACGGGACTAAACAGAGGAAGGGTTTGCTGAACTGAACGTTTTTACATGCAGGTTGAACAGAACGCAACAACAAAATTGCCATTTGTTTTTAATATTTTATATCTGTATGTGTCTATTGATAAGCCACAACGTGTCATAATTGGAATAAAGGCAGTGTGAGACGAGTGACAACAGTGAATTTAACGACAGGGCACAGCTCAGAGACATCACGCTGTAAACTTGTTCTCTTAAATCAGTACTTGGGGATGGTATATAACCCATACAACAGATGAATAGACAAACCGTGTAAAAGTACGTAATAAAATGTAAATTCGACTGGTACATACCTGAATATAAAGTAACATTAGAGAAAGCATGGTACCCTTCTTTTAGACATGATAATAACATCTAAATATCTGTAGATACCTAAATTTGCCTGAAAATGTGCTCATTCAATATGTTTTATTTCGTAATCTTTGGATTAAAAACGTTACATTCATGTTACACACCAGCCAACAGTTACAGACTCTCTAGTGCAGTTTATCTCAATCTCCACCAAAGAGTACTACTATATCATGAGACCCTGCTGCTATTCTCCAGATGAAATTACATTATTCCAAATACACCCTTTAAATACACCCTTTGTAGTGCTAATAGTTGTAGATTATTATGCCATGAGAAGATTTAGTCATTGTCCAGCGCAGTATGTTGCAATATAAAATGGGGGCGGGGTGTGCGACTGTCCACAACCAACAGTCTTCCACCCATTCATGCCAAAATTGTTCCTGTGGTCAAGCAGGCTGTCGCTGTCTGCAGCAAACTGTACATCTGCAGACACTCTGCCTTTGTCTCACACACACCAAATATAAAAGAACACGTAGGGACAGCACATTCAGTGTATAGTGCATTTACAATGTAACTATGCAAGACTTCACAGGCCTCCATCCCTCAGTTATAAAAGAATAACATATCCTTCCATCCACTCATCCTGCTGTTTAAGTGTGGGGTTGAATCCCTGTTTTCCTCCAGTCCAAACATCTGTCTGCACTGACTTGTGTAAAGCACTGATCAGCAACATGCACCAAACTGTTACAGTGAGTTATGCAATGACATATGCGTCAGGACAGTGCTAGACATTGTGCATCTCGTTTATTCAAGTGGATCAAGCTTTTATCACATGGAAAAAAAAAGCCTCTCTAAGGTCAGGAGAAAGCTTTGCATTAATGAGATATTTAATGCTGGTGGAGCATCAGCTAAATGAACAGATGAATTCAAACAAAGAGCCACGTTAAACAAAAAAAAAACCCTAAATACCCTGAAATATTTAGCAATTTTAATCATTTCTATTAGTGCTTACCTCTTTCCCTGCAGTCTCCAGATCTTACTCATTCCGCCATTGTGATGGAACCTGGGCTATATGGAGTACTGACACATATACACACACTCCCTCTCTCCCCTCCCTCTCTGTCGCAAAGCCACCAGCTGCCCCCACTTCTTCCCGTTCTTGCTCATACACAGCCTATGCTCTCTCTCCCTCACACACACACACACACACACATCCATCCAGACATACACGCTATGCTCTCGTTCGCTGTTCCTTAGTAACAGTGGAATCGGAGCCAGCATCACGACCCCCTCCCCCTTTTTCTTCATCTGCTCCCCAACATCCTCCCTCACCCTCCCTCCCTTCCTCACTTTCCCTCGGCTATACGGATAAATATTTCATCCACAAATGAAACGTAGTCTTTGCTCCTCCTACTGAACCATTACTACTTTGTATGTATGTGTGTGTGTGTGTGTGTGTGTGTGTGTTAGGGTCACATGGCATCCAAGTGCTCCCCGTTGTGTTAAATATTAACGCGTAACTTTACACGTATGACTGCGTGTATGCACATGCACCCACTGTAAGCCTGTGAATGGAAAGGAGGCCATTGCTGTTGTACTACAATAGATTATAAATTAAGGCTATTAAATTTTTTTTTAAGTGACTCAAATCTGATTTTCTGCCTTAAAATGTGACACAGATCTGACATTTTCAAAGCTGTGCAATCCTAAGTTTTCAAAACTGATGAGTCCACTTTCATATGTGGTCCTAGACTACGAGTGTGAACGGTCAGATCTTATTGGAAGCATGTTTTTGTCTGCACATGTGTGCTTTGTGCTGTTGAGACAACATGCAGGCTGTGTCTCAAATGGCTTCACGCTTCCTACAAAGCGCACTGTGCAGGTGATTAAACTATAGATTCTGCACCAAAAACAATGCACTTAATGTTAGCAAAAGGGCGGCACGGTGGTGCAGCAGGTTAGTGTCGCAGTCATTCAGCTCCAAGGACCTGGAGGTTGTGGGTTTGATTCCCCCTCCGGGTGACTGTCTGTGAGGAGTGTGGTGTGTTCTCCCCGTGTCTGCGTGGGTTTCCTCCGGGTGACTGTCTGTGAGGAGTGTGGTGTGTTCTCCCCGTGTCTGTGTGGGTTTCCTCCGGGTGACTGTCTGTGAGGAGTGTGTTGTGTTCTCCCCGTGTCTGCGTGGGTTTCCTCCGGGTGACTGTCTGTGAGGAGTGTGGTGTGTTCTCCCCGTGTCTGCGTGGGTTTCCTCCGGGTGACTGTCTGTGAGGAGTGTGGTGTGTTCTCCCCGTGTCTGCGTGGGTTTCCTCCGGGTGACTGTCTGTGAGGAGTGTGGTGTGTTCTCCCCGTGTCTGCGTGGGTTTCCTCCGGGTGACTGTCTGTGAGGAGTGTGGTGTGTTCTCCTCGTGTCTGTGTGGGTTTCCTCCGGGTGACTGTCTGTGAGGAGTGTGGTGTGTTCTCCCCGTGTCTGTGTGGGTTTCCTCCGGGTGACTGTCTGTGAGGAGTGTGGTGTGTTCTCCCTGTGTGCGCGTGGGTTTCCTCCGGGTGACTGTCTGTGAGGAGTGTGGTGTGTTCTCCCTGTGTTCTCCGGTTTCATCCCACAGTCCAAAAAACACACGTTGGTAGGTGGATTGGCGACTCAAAAGTGTCCATAGGTGTGGGTGTGTGAGCAAATGTGTGTGTGTGTGTGTGTGTGTGTTGCCCTGTGAAGGACTGGCACCCCCTCCAGGGTGTATTCCCGCCTTGCGCCCAATGATTCCAGGTAGGCTCTGTACCCACCGCGACCCTGAACTGGATAAGGGTTACAGATAATGAATGAATTAATTTTAGAAAGGGAGCAGTGCAAAAGCTGCCATTTAAGGACCGTCATCCTGCACTACATAGGGACCCATTTGGGAGAGAGCTGCATAAATAGATCAATGTGCACATGAATGAGGTCACGGGGACAGATTTGTTCACATTGTCGACTGATAACAGTCACTTATGTTTATGAATGTGAACCACAAAGATAGTCCAATCCAATCTGAGCATCGAGTTAAAGAGGCTTGCAATGTGAATGTAAACTAATACATTTCACTTAAATGAAGAAGGAGCGATTCTACTCTGATCTCCTCCCAGATCACTGCACTCCTCACTCCATCAACCACAATGACTATAGCAACCTGCAGGCGAACAATCATTTCGGCCTCTTGTATCCTCAGTCTTTTTGTCATCATCGTAGGTGAGGCCACAGATCCACCAATATATTGACAGCTTTGCATTGTGGCTCAGCTCCACCTTTACCTCAATGGTCCAGAACAGCAAACACATTACTACAGTGGCTGCAGCTAAGCTAAGATCGATTTCATGTTCCCACTACCCTTCAATCGTGAACCAGACCCCAGTAAACCTGAACTCATTCACTTGGGATAGCCTTTCACCCCATACCTGGAGGGAGCATTCTACATTTTTCTTGGAGATAACCATGGCCTCAGATTTGTCAAGTGTCCGCTGGGGGACTCCATGAAGAAGCCAGACAGACAACAGCATTGCAAATATCAGGAAGACATCCTGTCCCACACTATGCTTTGCCACTGTGTCCATGAATACAAGAAACAGAAGTGGAGACAAGGCACAGTCTTGCTGAGTCCAACATCCACACTAAACAAGCTTGACATCGTGCCAAGTATGCACATAAATCTCACACTCAGAGTACAAGGATCAAATGGTTCAACCCAGTGTCCCTGGCACCAGTGGCGCCAGAAAGAATAAAGTTCAAAGCACACCGGTATGTAAGCAGGTTCAATCAGTCAGGTTCCAACACAGGCATATACACAGGGGCACCACCAGGGACTTTGGGCCCAATGAAAACATAAGGATGGGTCCTTCATCTGATGGCCAGTATGGTGTAGGGCCTCCTTTTGCAGTCAATTAGTCTTGGGAATGACATATACAAGTCCTGCACAGTGGTCAGAGGGATTTGAAGCCATTCTTCTTGCAGGATAGTGGCCAGGTCTCTACGTGATGCTGGTGGAGGAAAACGTTTCCTGACTCGCTCCTCCAAAACACCCCAAAGTGGCTCAATAATATTTAGATCTGGTGACAGTGCAGGCCATGGGAGATGTTCAACTTCACTTTCATGTTCATCAAACCACTCTTTCACCAGTCTCGCTGTGTGTATTGGTGCATTGTCGTCCTGATACACGGCACCGCCTTCAGGACACAATGTTTGAACCATTGGATGCACATGGTCTTACTGGTGCAATGTGCAGTTAATGAAGACTGGCCACCAGGCTGCTCCAATTTAGCCAGTGAGCAGCCAGTGTTCTCTACCCATCATTCAGTGCTTCAACCAATGGAGTCACAGTCCCTCTCCTACAGGGGTCTGTTTTGCTGCGGTGACAGCAACAGGTCAGTTGTGCTACTCCTGGAACTTACAGCTCTGCTTTAAATAGAACTAATATTAGCATCGTATCTTGGAGAAACTACATTTCATTCTCCCTCAACACATTTGTTATGAAGCCCACCCACCAGTGCCTTTCACATTAAATCACTCTACATGGTATGTTTAAAAATTCATCACATAACTTTACAATTGTTTTTTTTAATATATGAAAGTGCCTCTTAATAATTTTACAGATGTAACTTTCCCTGTGATATTCTCACACACAGTGCTACAAACAGTGAAGCACATGCATGACTGCTCATTCATTTGGGTTGTGTATGTCTTTTAACGGCATATTCAATAGGGACTTGATACACTGACTCCATTCTTCTCCTGGGACACTCACTCATTCTTGTTCACCTCCCACTGAGGCACTGCTCAGTAACTGGGTTATAAACACAAGCACCATTAAAGAGATAACAGAAACATATAGGCCTATTAAAGGAGTGGCTTCCATCTAAACAAAAATAGGCCATCGGTCTGCGATAAGGTCTCCGAACTATAATCACCTGTCCTGTTTAGTACGGGTCATGGTACGATTAGAGGAGGGAAAAAAAAAAGGTCATAATCCAAAATATACACACCCAATTTTATATAACTTTAATAACTCTCTTAATCTTATCTTAACTGCCTTCATTTCAAGATAGTCTTCCTGTGGGCAAAAAAACACATAAATAAACATAGTTTAGAGCTAAAAGCAGAAAATAAGAGATGTCAGAACTGTTCAGAATTCCAGACAGAGCTGCAGATGACAAACTAACAAGGAAAGCTGTAGATGCAGAGTGAATTTATGAGATGGCACTTTCTGAAAAGGTTAAACCTTTAAATATCTGGTCTATTTCTTCTTTAAAAACCACTGCGACTACTTTAACGTCACACCATCTAAAAGCAGGCAATCGGGATTAAACACTTTACTACCCCACAGGAAGAACTACACAGCTAACACTGTAAGAACTGATGTGTTACAGACCTGGATTACAAGAACCAGTGACATTTAAGCCTACTACTTCTCCTGGTATCAGCCTGATAGTGATAAGTAGCATCACATTTCTAGTAGTACCACCATCGCTGCTGATTTCAGTGCATTATTTATTTATTTGAAAAACGGTTGTTTCTTCAGAATAAATGGAATAATAATTACAGAATATTAAAGTATACTGAATGTTAGTTTGTATCATCCTGCGGTGAATGAATGGCATGAGAGGGCATGGACTCACAGGTGTGTGTGTGTGTGTGTGTGTGGTGGTGGTGGTGCAGGACTAGGTCAGCAGCCAGAGCATGGGTCTGAATTAATGTGGGATTAGGAAGGAGAGAGCACAGCATTCTGGCTGTAGTGTTCAAATAAACTGTGCTGCTTATATAATGCTGATCCTCTCATTTAGCACTGCCATCACACAGTTACAGGATTTACCTTCCCTAGCAGGAATTTAACGGTACAACAGTATATCTTCATCAGAGCTCATCACAGAGAGCGGTGGAGAGGCAGAAATAAAAACAGAGAGGAAGGAGCACGAGGCAAGGAATCAAAAGCATCAACAAGCGAATGTGTGTGAGAACAATGTGAAAGGAGCAAAGAGCGGAGGAGGGAGGAAGTGTAGAGAGGAAAAAACAATAAAGAAAACAACAATAATGAAGTAAAAATAATATATAAAAAGGGTATTTAAGGAATTAAGTGGTGACAGGGAAAGAGAAATTCAAATAGATGAATGCATAATAAGTACACAAGGGTCCACCCACTGTATGATTTATAGTCATTGAATTACTCAATCTCTTGGCAGTTAAAATTCCTGAGTGTCTGATTAGGGCAAAGATGCTGACGCACGAAAACACCCTTCAATGCTGGGGCGAGTC
The DNA here is from genome assembly GCF_029633855.1 of Hoplias malabaricus. NCBI lineage: Eukaryota > Metazoa > Chordata > Actinopteri > Characiformes > Erythrinidae > Hoplias > Hoplias malabaricus. The sequence continues at coordinate 38,150,244 of NC_089810.1, forward strand.
TCTGATAAATAAACAACCTACAGACATTCAAGTCAAATTAATAATACAGTAGACAGATATCGTTAGACAGTCACACAACAGTGGAGTTACTCACAGCATCTGGAAAAAGCCTAGACAGCAAAATACGCAGTGTACACAATATAATTAAAATATTACGACAATTCAGAAAGGCACCAGAGTTTAATATCTGATTTAGGGCTGTACAATAATTCAGTATCAATATATAATCGCAATATAAAATGTTGAATTTTAAATGCATTTTCAATATTTCAATATACATTACATATTGTCACTGGCTGATGGTCATTACAGGGTGCTGTTGTCAATTTAAAATCTAATTTAAACGTATTACTACTGACAAAGCCAATAGGTTTGTGTTTGATTGTGATGTCATGTTTTTGTTTGTTCTTGGAAGTTTCTATACTGTTCACATCGATACTGGAACTGTATTGTATCGGCCAATATTAAGAAAAACATCGTGATGAAGATTTTGGCCGTATCGTCCAGCCCTGATCTGAAATGTCATGATAGTAAAAAATGAATAGCAAATTGGGATTTTCTCTCTGAAAGCACACATGCTCAAATTAGAAAAAAAGACAACATTACTGAAGAGTATAAATCCACCACAGCGTACTGCTGAGCTTGTGTCTTACCTATTGCTCAGTTACTTCTCGTGTTTTCTGTTTACTGTTTACTGTGTACTCATACAAACGTAATGGAGTTAAGCTTTATTATGGTGAATACATCAGACGACCACCACCTTTGGCTCTTTTCTAGCTAAAACCTCCTAGTGGACTTACAGTGCCCATATTATCAAAGACTACAGTTCTACAATTTGCTCAGGAAATTGATTTTATATAACTGTGACTTTTGTATGATCTGAAATATACGCACTCTTCTGTAGAAGCCACACAATCTTTTGGATTTCTGTCCGTTTTGTAAATCTGACACGATTAAATCTAACGCTAAAGACATTACAAAACTCACACTGACCATTCAAATTAGACCATGACATCCTTGTCTCTCACCTGGACTCTCGTGCTATGGTCAGGTGCGTTCCCCGGTTTCACGGTCCTACCGCATTTCTTTCGTGTGCGAACTCCGGCTCTTTTTGCTGCACAGCCGCCACTCACAGCTTCAAAAGTTCCAGGTCGAGGGGATTTGGTCCTCCTCCTGCGGCTGGGTCGAGGTGCCTGCTCTCTGGGCTTCTCTGCCTCCTTCGGTGTCTCAGGCTGAGCCTCATGGCCCTCCAGCGCTCTGGGTCTTTTAAACAGACTGTGGATGGACAGCAGTACGAGAGTGCACAACACGTACATGATCCCACTGGATGCACTTCTGGCTCCTTTATGGCACACAGTCACACGGAGTGTACTCTGAAGGACATTCTAGCCGTGTCTGTAACAGTGCGAGTGCAGGACGAGAAAGGAATCCTCTGGTGTGAGTTATAGTCACTAGTGATACGACTCTCGTGGCCAAAGATCCCTTACTGAAAAGAAAACCCTATCCCAAAGAGACCACGGAGCTCGGACCCCAAAAAACAGGCAAAAATTTCAGTCCTCGATTTGTTTTAAGCAAGCACTCTTTCTTGTTTTAACGCTTTCTTTAGGAAAAAAAACTGTACTGACAAGGTTTACATTGATGAACCAGCAATAGATACAGAGTAATATGTAAAAAGCAAGATTCTTTCATATCTTTATACACAGGCAAAGATATTCTTACTTTTATCAAGACTAAAAAAATCTGTTAAATGTCAGTCCCAAAGAAAAAGTTGCAGAAATATAAAACTCAACGTAAGAAGAGTTGGGTCAAGCTTACAGTTATCTGCCAGATGACAGACAAAAAAAACCCCTCCTTTCCCTCTTTGACATAAAGCTGCTCTTCCACAGATCCCCTTGAAGAGAAGAGACTTGCTGACCGCGAGTGTTTCAGACGGATGAGGTCCTAATGCTCATTTAGACATTAGATAATCCACTGGCACTCTGATAAGCAAGTGGACTGACCAGCCTTGCGTGTGTCACTCGTGTTTAAAGAACAAGAATACGGCAGGAAGGAATGCGCACACCTACTTTTTATTATAACTCGAGCTGGTCACCTTTAGCTCACCTGGGCAGATACAAACACACCCCTGATAAAGCAGGGTATTGGAAAAATGATAAACATTAAACTGCGCTCGAGTGAAGTCCAACATTCTCCTTCGTATCCGCTCCCAGTCCGAGTTTCACAAGACAACGCAATGTGACCTAGCTGAGATAATCCTCCATCTATAAAACATGCATCAAAACAATCCTATGTTCCACAAAGTAAGAACCGCACCGTAGTATTCTCTCCTGGTCCAAACACACTGCAGTCAGGAGTCGTTCCCTCATCACTGTTGTCCAGAGCACAACTTTGTTTGGTCGGTTCCTGCGCTGTGGATGAAGTCCTATGACTCTCCACAGAGAGAAATGAGAGAACAATAGTTCCCCAGTCACCCGTTGCCCTCCCCTTTTGTATTCCGTCCATCTGTCACTGTGATGAAGAGACGAGTAATTATATTGATTGTATTTAATAGTTATTTGGGTTTACTTCAGCTGTAATGATACTGAAATTTCACAATAGTTCAAGTGTTTTGGTTTAAAAAAATAAAATTATATAAATGACGCAGAAGCGCAAACGTTTTTACTTTTATTTATTTATTTATTTTTTACATTTTGCCCAAAACCAGGATTGAAACACTTGGCGATATCCTTTGAAGAAATGAAAAATGGAACTTTTCTATAACTTTTATATCAGAAATCCTAACTTTCTAAGCTCATATCTCATGTAGTGATAAACCGAACCTAGGTTTGTTTATAATAGCACTTGTATATGTACATGTACAAAATGAAGAGATTAACGAAAACGCAAAATCCTCAAAACATCTGTCCTGAGAAATCCTCACGTCCAGCACGTGCGACCCAGATCGTCTGTTGGCTGAGGGAGACGGCCTCATTACGGAACGACTACGTGAAAATACGCTGCGGTGCCATGGCAACCGAGACCAAAGCAATGCCACCTGATGGGAACTGACAGTGTCAATTGAAGCAGGAAAACTCTGATGGATGGACACCGCAGTGGCCTTTAGTGGAGGGAAAGAGAACTGCTCAGAAGCGTAAACACTACTATACGGCGCTTTCTCACAATAGACACACTCTTCCACTTCATTACTCTTTTTAGGGGCCTCTCACACACTTAGACAATGAAGTCTGTATTCTCTCAAGGCTACTGTACAAGAAACGTTTACCAAACAGCCATGACGATTCCAGGTCAAATTAAGTGTACACATAAAGCTTACTGAACGAGAACTGAATAACGTGAGGGGGAAGAGGAGAAAACAAAAACACCCCTTCCCCCGACACAAGGAAATCGCTCTACTGCTCGGTTTGGAGAAACAGAGCCATCTTAACTTAAAATATGTAAACAAACAAACAAACCAAGTACCGTTACAAACCTAAAAATAAATAAACAACAAACAAACAAAGAAATTTCAAATACAACGTTAAAAACATTTCATTTCATTTTCATTCATTCATTATCTGTAACCCTTATCCAGTTCAGGGTCGCGGTGGGTCCAGAGCCTACCTGGAATCACTGGGCGCAAGGCAGGAATACACCCTGGAGGGGGCGCCAGTCCTTCACAGGGCAACACAGACACACATTCACTCACACCTACGGACACTTTTGAGTCGCCAATTCACCTACCAATGAGTGTTTTTGGACTGTGGGAGGAAACCGGAGCACCCGGAGGAAACCCACGCAGACACAGGGAGAACACACCACACTCCTCACAGACAGTCACCCGGAGGAAACCCACGCAGACACAGGGAGAACACACCACACTCCTCACAGACAGTCACCCGGAGGAAACCCACGCAGACACAGGGAGAACACACCACACTCCTCACACCTGCTGCGCCACAGTGCCACCACGTTAAAAACAAACAAACAAAAAACTAAAAACATAATCTGGCTATCAGGCAACCAAATAATAATAATAATAATAATAATAATAAATATTTGGATACATTTGGTCCAATTACATACTTTGTTAATCATCTTCTCTAAAGTAAAAGGTCAAAATGGTGCTCAAAGCCGTTACATCCAAATCTCTAATTTGATCTCTGAGCTACATTTAGAAACACAAGGGGCTTAGCTGAACAATGACAAACTGAACATGGCTGTGGAGCTTGTACATAAAACGAACATCTATTGGGAGAGGTGAGGTAATGAGAGCATAAAAGAGAGAAAAAGCAAGCAGTGAGACCGAGTAACCATGCACGAAAAAGAGCAAGAAAGAGAACCGAGAACGTGTAAGAGTCAGAGACAGAAAGTACGAGTGCACGAGAGACAGACACTGAGGTTAAACCAACTAAGCCCACCTCAGTTAAGCAGCTTAGAGCATAAACACTGCACACTGCATTTATGAGCACCAAGACAGAGCTTTAAGAAGTGGTGACGTCCTCCAGCTCCTCCATTCGTATAATCAGAAGAGAGAGGGAGGGTGGAGGGGGTGAGGAAGAGCAGAGTGACACAAAACGAGAGAGAGGCCTGACACAGAGAGACCGACAGCATGAGAAATGGACACAGATATATACACATACATTTACATATACAATATATACTGATCGACATTATGGACAGTTAAAGTCTCCACTGCAGATGGCAGGGTTATCCCACAGTGTGCTGTGTGTTATTTCAGGAACAAATTATAGTGTATCAAAAGGGTGGGAAACCCATAAATTACAGGGTAGATTTAATTCAAGTATGTTGCAATACCACAGAGTCTCTACAGACGGTGTCTACCAGGAGAAATGAGAGGATTAGATCAGTTTCCATGTGTCTGTGTGTGTTCACACTACCAAGAAATACCCTCAGATATCGACTTTAAAGCTGTAGGCTCTCTCAAAAATCTTCCCCCACACTGTATTTGATCAGTCAAGGCGTGTGTAGTGTCTCAAATTTGCTTCTGTAGTTGAAAGTTTGCAATAAAGCAGTTAGAACCATGCAAACCGTATGTGTATGAAAATGGAGAAAAAGTGAGTGGTGATATGGGATTTAATAACGATAACTTTAACTCCGCGCTCCATCACACAAACGTAAAAACACTCTCGATTTACAGTCAGTGAACACGGTGACCTTGAGGGTGACTCTCAGTCTCCACTGAGACAGACAGGGACATGCACACGGAGAGAAATATGGTCATGTTGTGGCTACGCAACATCTGCTTTACACATGTGCTTTCTAAACCATGCAGTCCTACCACAGCTACTGCCACCAGGGAGGAAACTCACAGACAGAGTGGAAAGCCAAACGCATCATTTACAGACTTGCAGCATTCACCGGTTCAATTATAAAATCTACTAGAACAGGTTTAGGAACATAAAACTTTGTACTTGACATTAATAAATAAACTGGATTTTGTGTGTGTGTGTGTGTGTGTGTGTGTGTGTGGGGGGGGGGGGGGTCCTACCCAAATAATAGCTCTCGGACACAAGAAGAAGCTTGTTTATATTATTTACAACACGTTCAGCCACTTAAGAGGTGCAAAAGCATTCAGTCAGTAGATGTTACACTGTATGCCCAGGATCTCAGACCACATCAAATAGAGTGCTCAGAGGAGCACATCTGAGCTCAGAATATACACAACAAACCATGTCTACTGCAGCAAAACACTCACATGAAAACAGACACAGGACATTATTAAGACATCATGTTACTTACACACAGAGAAGAAGAAACGCCTGTTCAGAGTCATGTTTGAGGCCTTCAGTAGCTCTTCACACTTCAGTAGAGTATTTGTGCCAAAGTAAAATAGCAGGCATGAAAAGGTGCCTCAGACCATGTTCCCGACCCTAGGACCAAAATACTGTCCAACCCAGAGGCATCCTTCGTCTGGATCAAAATGAACCAAGGTTTAGTTCTTGTGTCTTACAGGAACATGAGGCAGTATAAACGACAGAGAGAGACATGACCAGGTGAGTTACTCGCTGACTTCATTGGGCACAAGGCGGGAACACACCCTGGAGGGGGCGCCAGTCCTTCACAGGGGCACAGACACACACACATTCACTCACACACTCACACACCTACGGACACTTTTGAGTCGCCAATCCACCTCCCAACGTGTGTTTTTGGACTGTGGGAGGAAACCGGAGCACCCGGAGGAAACCCACGCAGACACAGGGAGAACACACCTCCTCACAGACAGTCACCCGGAGGAAACCCACGCAGACACAGGGAGAACACACCACACTCCTCACAGACAGTCACCCGGAGGAAACCCACACAGACACAGGGAGAACACACCACACTCCTCACAGACAGTCACCCGGAGGAAACCCACACAGACACGGGGAGAACACACCAAACTCCTCACAGACAGTCACCCGGAGGAAACCCACACACCACCGCTCTCTGTTCTCACATCTCTCCTCTTAGTTTCTTTGTCATGTGTCACTATAGTAAAGAAATCTAACATTTTAACAAATGTGATTCTGACAATATAACTTCTGCTTTGCCCAAACCACTCAATAGCACATTACATAGGGCATAAAAAAATAAAACAACACTGCATCCTTATCAGAAGGGCACTCAGTGGTTTAGAAGGTAAAGTGAAGGCAGGTGTAATTTGGGACACAGCCAGTGCATCAACTTTAATCATTTAATGTGGAACCAAAAACACAAACAAGCAGCCAGATAAACAAATGTTTCTTGACCTTCTTTAGTGTACTCATAAAATTAGAGTGAAGCTGAAGCTTTCCGGATCAAAGGAATACAATGCACACCATATATATTAATGTTAGCAAATTTTGGAATAACTGGAGGATTAATCAGTTAATCAACACATTGCAAATCTCTATGAAAAGATAAAAAAAAAGATATTTCAAACTGATTATTACACAATATTAGGTTTAAGGCGTGTTAATGCATGACATAAATAGACTGAATAAAAACTGAAATCTTGTTAGCACTAGTTCAAAACTGTACTATTTGCTGAATCATAAATAGAGAGAGATCACAGGGAAAAAACGTCCAAACAGAAGCGTACAGAGAACCATTTTATAACATTTCCACGGCGGCCTTAATCAAAATTTTAAAGAATAGATGCCCCTCTGTCCACCATTATTCCTAAATGATTATAATTCACAACAGTATGACAGTCACATCTCCAAGTACAGAACTAATGTAAGCCAGGACATACTGCAGGAACGGGGAAGAGCGCCATCTGCTGGTCCCACTCATATAGACCCATCCACTTCCGTAATCTGGTCGTGATCAGGCAAAATTACCATTACATAACTTCTGGAAACGGTCCCTTGCAGTAAGCAGTTTGCTGAGTAGACGCCAAGGAGGTCTATGAGTCCAATCTAAAGAGCTGCAGCCGTTTCAAAGAGGAATTAATGTAATTTTGGGCATATAATAAGTAGTTATGCAAGTCTATATAAATGTCAGTAATATTAACAGATGAAACTTAAATGTTTAGGAAGTTAGAAGCTGTATCTGAAGTTGTATATTTACTTTTTATATCATTATCTTCCAGTGCAGGATTTTCCACTCGCCTCCACTTCCCAAGGCAAATGACTCACAGCAAGTCCCAAAACTAGTTTGTGTAATTTCACATGAAAAGACAAGAAGAGCAGGAAGAACTGCTGGCCGACCTGCCTCCCAAATACCAAACACACCACTGTTTATTTCACACAGCAGCAGCGGCAGGCATTTTCTACTTCACCCACCCAACCTTCCCGAGAATTTTGATCATCTAGCATGCCATGTTTTTTGCATTTAGAGACCATGAACTCTCAAAACACACACAAACACAGACATAACCACACCGTCATGCATTTACTAATGCTTACACTATGCTGACGGCATCGGACCAGTCAGCGGTACTTGGGTACTGCAGGGTATGTTTTGCTTGGCTGTGGAAATGCAGATCACAGGTTTGTAAAGTTACTTAACTTTTGTAGGTATTTAACCAATCTACCAAACAACAAAAAGCAGGATTCTCATTAAAGTCCCTCAGAAAAAGTTGTATTTCTTTAGAGCAGTGTTACTTTTTTGTCTTACCACGTGCTAACGTTTTGCTGTAAAACCCAGTTCTGTAATAATTCTCGTTATTTATTTTTCCAGTACTGCCCTAGCCATTTTAGTCTTGACTCAATGCCTCATTACCAAGCACTTCATGGTAGTTAACCTGGGTGTGTTGAAGCAGGAAAACAGTAAAAATGTGAAGTGCCTGACACAGTGCAACGCTGCAGTCTCCTGCAACACACTGTTTGAGACACTGTTTACATAAGAACTCAATGCGGCATGTTAAAAGCATCTCGTTGCCGCTGATGGAAAAGTCTGTTCTGTTCTACACTGACTGCGTTGGGTATTTTTAGCAACAACATGAAAACCTTTCCTTTTTTTTGTGTGTTGGGTGGCACCCACTCTCAGTTTGTTAGAGTTTTAATCTTGAACTCACCCACTAAAGTCCTGTCCCTGTCCTCTGCAAAATTATAGCTGTCAAGCAGTTGGAGTTTTTCCGAGCCACTACTTCTTTTTGTCGTTCAGAAACCACCCCTGAGAAAGAAAGAGAGAGACAACCAGAAAGTGTGAGTTTACACCAAATGAATTAGACAGCCCTTAGATTCTCAAACCATGAAAGAGAAGGGATAGCACATATGATTCACTAGAGTAGCAATTGATTTTACAGAAATAGTGGTACAAAATAAACTGCTACCCCAGTAAACATTCAGCCGTTGATTCAACGTTGAAATAACGTAATGACTGCCGTCTAATCAACGTTCTCTAAAGGTTGAAAATGAAAGTTGAAAAGACGTCCAAACACAGACATTGAAAAGACGACTATTAGACGTATTTTGGACGTCCATTGACGTTATTAATTGGTCCCGAAATAAATTACTTGTATAAAACGCGTTTTGGACGTCCACTGACGTTATCGATTGGTCACCACTTAACTAACTTATTAAGATGGAATTTGGACGTCCATTGACGTTTAAAGTATGTCCTTGACGGACAGACTACTTTTAGACCTATTTTGAATGTCCAGGGACGTTCCTAGTTTACTGGGACAGCACAAAACATCTGAGGTGTGTCAAATGTTTTAATCTTTCAAATGGTCAAGTTAAAGAAGGATAAAAGTTTAATTTTTAATGAAAGTAAATTTATTTCATGCAATAATGGAGCTTTTTATAAGACCATTCATCATGAAACATTCAATAAAAATGGCTGCCCTTCACGTTGTACATTTTATAGGTAACGGGCCCACCCAGCCACCCATGGTCCCATCCACTCCTAGGGACAACACTGAACAGCCAATCCACCAACCACCATGGGTTTTTTGGCCTGTGGGAAGAAACCAAAGCACCTGGAGGAAAAGCTCACAGATAGTGACCTGAGGCAGGGTTCGAACCCACAACCCCAGGACCGTGGAACTCTGTGGCAGCGATACTACCTGTTACACCACCGTGGGATATCCTCACTATTTAAGAAAGCTGATGGACTGCATTTTTGAGCATCCTCTGTCCTGCAAGATTAGTCAGTATCTAATGATCTGCTCTGTCAGAAACTTCTGGAGAAACAGAGCTGATCATAATTGAGAAGTTGCATAAATATAAACTGGACTTACATTTGTTCTCATAGCTCTAAAACGAATTGGTTTTACTAAGCTATATATCTACATTTTAAACATGGCTACCCACATATGAGAGACCCATTCTGTGGAGCACAAACTGGCTTATTCAAAAACTACAAATCAATTAGATTCTTCCTCTAAAGTTAGAGCCACTTTACATACAAATGTATAAATAAAAATCACATACATAAACACTGTCTGCTATTTTTTTTCGTAAAAAAAAAAAAAACAGCTCAGACAAGCGTATAATTAAGAGTTAAAAACTTTCAGCGTTAACACATCCTTTAGAAGGAGTCAGGCCTTAAAGGAACACGTTCTTGAAGAATCAAATTCTAAGGAAGTGTGAACTCAAATAATGTTGTTTACACAGAAACCCTGGGCGGTTCGTCTCCCTGACGCTGAAGTCAGTGTTAAAGTCAGTTGGCTGAGGAATGCACTTACTTTGTCCTCTTCACCAAACGCTTCTTTCTCCTGGAATTTCTTCGATGTTTTACGCCTTCTCTTGTGACGGGCTGTTGTAGTTGTAGCAGCTAAATTCTTTTTAAAATCCTTATTTAGGCTAAAACCGGACTCGGTAAAGTCACAGCTCTGTCTTTTCCCTCGAGTCGAGGGGACGCAGCCCCACTCTAATAAAAAATTGCCACTCGTCGCGAGCGTCACTTTCTCCCGCCCGTTTTCAGACAAGCCCCGCCTTTCTATTTTATGATTGGACAATGCACAAACTGTCGGCCAATCAGAAATGTGAGAATTTAGACGGGAATATATTATATAAAAATACAGAGCAGACATTAACCTAAACAAAACAGCGGAAATACATAAAAAAAGAAATGTTATATATATACGGCTTTTAACGTAAAAAATGTAACAAAACGTGGTCATTTTCAGGTAGTTTTTTTTGTTTTTATAACATAAACGGCTTAAAATTTGAAGTCAGGGTGGCACTTTATAGAGTACACAGGTAACATAGGTGCCACATAGCTTTTAGAGTTTTGGGTTTAATGCCTGCCATGGGACTCTGATATTGAGGTGTCTACATAATTAGAAAAATACATATCCCATAAAACAAGTACTGGTTTTACATGCATACAAAAAAATAAATAAATAGAATATGTATTATTATTTATAACGTAACCTGAATTAATCATCAAAACATCTATAAATGTCTGCTAATAAATTTAGCATGTTGCATGAAGATTTAATCAGTCAAACCATAAACACCAGTTTTTTCTTCATGTCTGTGGAATGGCTGGGAAATGCACATTTAAAATACCCTGGAAACACAAGAGTGTGAACAATAGGTGGGGTGTAAAATGATCAAATCTGTAAATAAATATTCTAAAAGAAACCTTTCTGATTTAACGTAGCAGTGTTTATGACGTGAAGACTTACCTGTGAACCGATTGGACAGGCTGCGTTCTAGTGTGCACTATTAGCCTATCACAGCACAAGAGGGCGGGGCTTTCCTGAAAACGGGTGGAGACAAAATGACACACCGGGACACGGCAGACAGCACTTTCCAGCAGAAACTTACTTCGTGTGTCACCAGACGAAAAAATCTCCATAATATTAGTCAGCTTTATCCCCCAGTATCTCTTTAAAACCCAGATAAGGAACACTCTCTGCACACTATGCGGAGCTCTTTTATTTAAGTTGCAAATGAAAAGTCCTTGTGTACAGGCATTATTTCAATAAATACAGTGGTTAGAAATACTCATACACAACAGGAACTAAGTAGATCATTTTTGATTTTTTTAAAAAGTCATTTTAAATAAATGCAAACACCATTTTTTCCTGCTTTAAGAAATTATATACATTTATACAGTAGACCTACAACACAAAACATCAATGCAACACGAACATTACAAAGTTATACACAGATGTATGAGCAAAAAGAGAAACAAAGAAGCACACACTTATCTGTTTAAAACTTCCAACAGACAAAAAAGGTCGGGAAACTTTGTCCGACTCTAACGCCCTTCACCAATCACATGTACCCTATCTAGAACAAACACTGGGAAATATGGAAGCACATATACCACACCGATGAGTTAAGTCAAGAATGAATTCACAAAACTCTAGCACTTGTGTAATCTAAAATAATATCTTTAATTTATTAAACATTAATTTATACACAGACATTAATATATAGACTTAAATAAGCACAAATTATATTGTGTCTCCATTGTTCTACTGACTCTGATGTGTTGGGTCTTGTGCCTAATTATAATTTTCTATAATAAGTACAGTGAAGCCCTGCCTGCTAATTTACTTTCAGTAAAAAAATAGTGTAATTTGCTGGTTTACTTGTAACGGCTTGGTGAACTCCTTAATGTATTTTATTAGTTAAAATATTACATTTTAGAGCAGTAATGGTCCAGTTTATTTATGTGTTAAGTCCAGGCCTCTGCTCCAGCGTAAAACTAAAGAACATTCCTTAAAGTCAGACACTATCAGAGAGTTTCCTCTGCACTGAACTGAGCTCAGTATTGTTTCACAGATTGCCGCCTTTTCTCTCTTCCGCTCTCTGGTCAGCTGGAGGAGAGAAACAATGAAAAAAAAATACTTGTGCTTCCTGATCTTTTCCTCTTGTGTGTCTCACTAACACAGGAAGAATTCCACTTTAACCTACATTCTCCCTCTCTCTCTCTCCCTCTCCCTCCCTTCTTTGTCTCTCTCTCTCCCCCCTCTCCCTCTCTCTCTCCCCCCTTCTCTCCCTCACCTCCTCTCTCTCTCTCCCACCTCCTCTCTCTCTCTCTCTAATAAGTTCTATTATTAGGAATGAAAGTCCAAATCATTCACAGTGGTTGTGAATGTAAGCAGACGTCAGAGGAATTCAGTATCTCGAAAAGTGTACTATACAACATGCTCATGGATACACTGCCTGAAGAAGATTGTGATGTCTGGGTCCTTTCACCAACACTGTGTAGAAATAGTCTGAAACAGTGAAACATTTGACACCAAAACACTAAATGACATTACGTCTCAATGGGGAAATGATGAGCAAATGTTTAAAAAGGAATTGTGGACTTCCTGTTTAATATGGCAGACGTCCAGATGGACCTACGAGCCCTGGAAGCCCGATTCTTCTTTAAGGAAAAATATTAATAATTGCTTCACAATGAGAGAAAGTCTGTCTATTATGAAAAGTTCAAACAGCAGAGTGTTAGCACACGCTGACCTGAAAACTGCAACTGACCTGGAAACTAATTTCCAATCGTCTGTCTGTGATGTGTGTTAAAATGCAGGGTAAAACTAGGACAGATGGTTCAGATCAATACGGTTAGCTGCAGAGGTTTAAAGACGAATACCATTAACTACACACACATCTACTAGACACATATACACACAACATCTACAAAATGTTCACATTTTACACTTCAAAGTACATTTATGCTCTTTCTAGAATCAGAAGTCAAAATTGGACTGGTTAAAAAAAATTAATTACATTCGTCATACATCTTCACACAGCAATCTTTACGTAAATGAAATTCTCACGTGTCTTACAGAAAGGTATATACATAATCCAACGTATGGGACAAAGGCTATTAAAAAATTAAATAGGAATTCAACTGATCTTTCACCATTTTTCAAATTTAAATATTTACAATGTAGCCATGCTGATTAACTCCATTACTCCATTTTACATTCTCGGTAGTCAGAACCAAGTGGTTGTGATAGGAACCAGACGTCCACTCCCTCACAGAAAGAAATTAAATAAAATTGTTATGAATGAACTAGGTGTTTGGTGGGTTTCCTCCAGGTCACTGTCTGTGAGGAGTGTGGTGTGTTCTCCCTGTGTCTGCGTGGGTTTCCTCCGGGTGACTGTCTGTGAGGAATGTGGTGTGTTCTCTCTGTGTCCGCGTGGGTTTCCTCCGGGTGACTGTCTGTGAGGAGTGTGGTGTGTTCTCCCTGTGTCTGCGTGGGTTTCCTCCGGGTGACTGTCTGTGAGGAGTGTGGTGTGTTCTCCCTGTGTCTGCATGGGTTTCCTCCGGGTGCTCCGGTTTCCTCCCACAGCCCAAAAACACACGTTGGGAGGTGAATTGACAACTCAAAAGTGTCCATAGGTGTGAGTGTGTGTTGCCCTGCAACGGATTGGCGCCCCATCCAGGGTGTGGTCCAGCCTTTTGCCCAGTGATTCCGGGTAGGCTCCGGACCCACCGCGACCCTGAACTGGATAAAGTTTTATATGTAAAGTTTTTTAAAGAAATTTCTAGTTTAGTAATAATCTCGAGACCAGATTTTAGTCAAAAACATTTAAAATGCTTTTACTGAGATTTACACAACCCCTGGTTCCTTTCACAAACACTGTAAAGACGTCAGAGTCAGTAAAGTTCTCTACAATCAATCATTTCACATCAAAACACTCATTATTTTTCTTTGCATCTCAAGGACTGGGCTACACTGAAATTCAGAAGTATTGTTGGGAATGGCCAAAATTAGACTTTTTAAATTGTCTCAACTGTTCTCATCTATTATAGAATATAAAAAGTATTATAAGAAATCATTGTGCCACAATGTGCGTGGGTGTGTGTGTGTGTGTGTGCGTGTGTGTTTGTGTCTGACAGTTCCGCTAAGGCCAAAATGGAAGAGACAGTAGCAGTTTAATAGCAGGCAAAGCACAAAACCCTGAAATTAGTGCAGCACATGATGTGGAATCAACTTCCAGCCGAAAGTAAATTCCACAACACATTGGCGTCTTATTTTTATAACACTCCTCTACTTTTACTCACCTATTTGCAGCCATTAATAGCTTTAAAGGGAAACAAGCTAGACTAAAGCTAGCAGCATATTCAGGTACTTGATTATTGTGAATTACGTACCCAAGGAAAACGAATGCCTCATATATTTCATTAGGTTTACACAGCTACTGTTTCACATCAACTTGTACTGTATGTTTTTTTTATCCAAACAGTTCAAACAAGAATATTTCAGCCTCATATTTCCATAAGTCCAAAAGCCATGCATAACCTCATACCCTACATCCTCTTAACACTAAATGTTCCTTGTTGGTCCCTTAATTGGATGTTTCTAAATAACCATTAAATTGTTATAGAAACGTTACATTACATCAAGGTTTGTAAATGTTAAAAATATCCTTTATTCTTTACAGAACCATCAGTAAGAAATTTTCATTTCTTTAAGGAAAACCAAAATCATTCTTTGTAGAAACATCCAAAGAAGGCATAGTGTAAAACCAAAAAATGTCTGCTTAATAACCATTAAAAAAAGAACTACTCCAAGGTTGTTTGGGGAGTTTAAAGTTGTTCTTGTACCTTATTGTTCCACCTTTAGTTTTAAGAGTGTGGGCATTGAGCTGCTCCTTCACTGGCTATCTCTCTCTCTCTCTCTCTCTCTCTCTCTCTCTCTCTCTCTCTCTCTCTCTCCCCTTTTACTCATCTTTCTTCCCCTCCTCAGTTTTCTCTCGCTCGTCTGGAGGGCTCATCTCCACCGACAGGACCTCTTCCCCGTGTGGCAGGGGGGCCATTCGGATGAGCATGGAGCTGTCTGTAGTCTCTGACACCGTATCCTGGAGGTCCTGAGGGTGCAGGTGTGGCACAGGGGAGCGGCGGTGCACAGGGGACGGCGGAGGTACAGGGCCACCAGGGACACTCGCAGATGGCTGAGAGAGCGAAACAGTCAGAGACTCAAATGAAGGCTGTGATTACATCTGGGTTTTAAATTTCTTTCACTTCCTCTTTTCTGAATTAACTTATAATTTTCAATATTTAATTAGTCTGTCTTTGCCTCTGTGAGTAAATAGATGCATGTACCTCTAGTGTGACTCCAGGGCTTTTGTAGGTTTCCTTCAGCTTGCTGAATGTTTCTCCCTTCCCCAATTTCAAGGCGGCCTTGAAGAGTTTGGGCGTTTCCGGTCGTGGGGGGATGACTTCACCAGTTTCTTTGACCTCAGCCTTTTCATCTGTGGGCTTCTTATCCTTCGTCAGCATCTTCCTGAGAAGCACAAAGACACAGAGCAGCTCACGCATGTTCAGTTACACAGACGGGTGACCAGCACCATTAAATCAGCTGCTTTATTTAACGGCTTGATAGGGTAATGATGGGCAGTGAAATGAAGGGATGTGAAATGTAAGATGAGGACACACTGGGATTTAACATAATTTGGCCTTTATGGACAGAGCACATGCACTCAGACACAGACAGGCATTGACCCTGAAGATGAATTGAATCCATGGTTGAGCAGAAAACACAAGTCATGAGACTCCTACATTCCAGTGGGTGTGTCTTTCTCTCCATTTATGCAAATGCTAACAGAATCACATGCTGGCTGAGATTTCACACATATCCGCACTCTGTCTGAAAGATGAATTGTTTATAATATTGTAATCACAATCTGCACGTGTGGAATTTACAGACTTCAAGAGCTGCAATGTTTGATAAAGTCTATATCGTGAAGTTGGGAAATGTAACACTATAATGCTCTGACATCAAAACCATATGTATGTATGTGTGTGTATGCGTGTGTGTAAGATATTTGCTGGGGCTCTGCATTGGCGTCTGAGCCCCTCCCTCACTTGGCCTTCTTCCGCAGTAGCTTCTCGGACTCAGGATAGTGCACCAGGATCTCCGCCAGGTCCTTCTTATCCAGGATGAAGAGGTTAGCGAAACCGTGAGCTTTGACATTAGCTGTACGCCTGTTACCACCACCCCCTGCCAGCAAGCTGATGAAGACAAATTTCAAGACACCTTTAGAACAGGTAACACTCAACATGTTTAAGAGTCCTGCCCTTCAGGACTTTGCAGGAAATTGCAAACTTGGCAGGAAATGAATGTGTTATGATTAGCACAACTGTACAATTTGCACAAAACTCACAGGTAATCGTGAGCTTCCAATAGCGATAAAACAATGCCTATTCTTTCCAGTGCAAAACTAAAGGAGTGTGCAGGTCTTGGCTGATGAACTTTCACATTCAATTCCACACAGGCTTAAACAGATGACTTGCATTATGACTATCACCACAATGGCTCACACTTGCAGAGTCTGCTTTTCACTCTCGGAACTCGACCCCGCCCTGGAAGGACTGAAATAACTCACACTCTTCCCAAAAAATCACCTGATTTCCCCGAACACGGATCCGGCTCTCAGAGTCACAAACACAGTCTTGCCATCAGGACCCCCTACCACCTGCACTTCTCCAGCTTTAATGATGTACATCTCTCGCCCAATCTCACCCTGAGAGAGACAGAGAGAGAGACAGAGAGAGAGAGAGAGAGAGAGTCAGAGACATGAAAGGCTAAAGGATAAAAGGCTTTTTCGAGTCCTGCTTGACGTCCAGTCTGACATTAACCCTAGCGACAGTTTGAAAAATCATATTTATGCAATAGATAATCAAGTCCATAACTGCAGAACTACAAAAAAGGAATGCATGTATATGGTCGGTGGAGCTGTTATATTGTACAGTGTGTTTAGAAACAAGGAGGTGGTTTAAATATTTTGGCTGACCTGTTTATATAAATATCTTGTTATAAAAAGTGCTTAAAAAAGACAAACGCACCTTCTTACACACGAAATCTCCCGGGAGATAGACCACAGACTTCAGCCTATTCAGCATGTCAAATATCATCTGTCTGTCACAGCCCTGAGAATGAAAACAAGAACGAACACTTGTAGCTATGTACACTATTAAGGAGTTTATTAAGTTAGGGAACTGGGTTTGTAACCGGGAGGTTGCCCTAACCCCCAACTGCTCCCTGGGCTGCTCACCGGTCGGGCATTTGTGTTCACTGCCCCCTAGTGTTCACTAGCGTGTGTAAATGTGTGTTTCACTGCACGGATTGGGTTAAATGCAGAGAACAAATTCCTTTGTGTGCAAGTAAGTGGCCAATAAACATATTTAATTCTAATCTATACCGTCTCTGTGTGGTGTGGTGTCCCTGTGTCTGCGTGGGTTTCCTCCGGGTGCTCCAGTTTCCTCCCACACTCCAAAAACACACGTTGGTAGGTGGATTGGCGACTCAAAAGTGTCCGTAGGTGTGAGTGAGTGAGTGAATGTGTGTCTGTGTTGCCCTGTGAAGGACTGGTGCCCCCTCCAGGGTGTGTTCCCGCCTTGCGCCCAGTGATTCCAGGTAGGCTCTGGGCCCACCGCGACCCTGAACAGGATAAGCACTTACAGATAATGAATGAATATACTGTGTTACTAAGTACTGTACTTCCTCTGAGACAATGGTATGTAGCTTCATTTTTCTGTAATTCCATTTATTGGCATTCATTAATCTGTTAATATGTTATATTTCTATTTATAGTTTTACAGTCAGCAGTGTATCTCCGTGATTGAGATAATGTTTACAGTGAAAACTGAATCCCTTAACAGCGACTCACTTGAAAGAGTGCCACTTTGCTGACAATGGAATAGTTCACATCCGCTGCAATGTCCAGGCGCATCTTATCAGGAAGCTGGACAAGCAAATCCCGCTCATCTACAGAGAAGAGGAACATTCAAGGAACATCCAAGGATAGCAATTATTCACATTTAGCATTTAGTAAAAAAAAGTTAATTGGGATAAACCTCTCAAATTAAAGATGGTTAAGAAAACACTGTTATTGACTTGGTTTTGTAATGAGTTCATTTCCTGATATGGACCGGTTTGATGCAGATTGCAACATAAATCAGCTTAGTGAAAAGTTCTATTACTGAAAATAATATGCCTCATGGATTGTGTTTGTGCTTACCCAGCATGCCCTGGGACTGCCAGGTGTAATCGTACCAGGTCTTGACTCTGCTCTGGACTTCGCGGGGGATGCGGTAGGATGTCATGTAGTTCACTGTGCTATCAACACATGCTCTGTAGTACGCCTGTCCTGCAGTCGCTGCACCTACAACATCTCTCATCTACACACACACACACACACACACACACACACACACACACACACACACACACACACACACACACACAAATACACAAATACACTCTAGATGTTATCAAATTTCCTTTACATTTACATTTATGCTCAGATTCTAATCACGTTACAGATTTAAGCTGATGTAGTGGCAGGAGTTAATAGGACTCTTATCTGTGAAGCATTATCTACTCAGGAATGAAAGCAAACAAACAAAAGCAGTGGTTTTACCCACTAAACCCTCTCAGTTTATATTCTTGAGATTCCTGTTTCCATCTACCTGGCCGATCATGATGGAGAAGGCAAAGACCCCCACAAAGTAATTGACCAGTTGGAAGACAATTTCAAACACAGTGGTGGGGTCCGGCAGACCTCCGATGGTGATCAGAGTTTTCACAGCGAAGTAGTAGCAGCGGATATAGCTGTATACATACACATACGACCACACACACACACACAAACACAGAATTATATATTTTTTATATTTTTAGTAGAAATAATTTGCCGCTGTCTAATTATGAACATGTATCTCAATTTTAGTCAATTTTTAGTATACTTCATCATTTGACCACAGCCAGTGTACTTTACACTCATTCATTCATTATCTGTAACCCTTATCCAGTTCAGGGTCGCGGTGGGTCCAGAGCCTACCTGGAATCATTGGGCGCAAGGCAGGAATACACCCTGGAGGGGGCGCCAGTCCTTCACAGGGCAACACAGACACACACACACACACATTCACTCACACACTCACACCTACAGACACGTTTGAGTCGCCAATCCACCTACCAACGTGTGTTTTTGGACTGTGGGAGGAAACTGGAGCACCCGGAGGAAACCCACACAGACACAGGGAGAACACACCACACTCCTCACAGACAGTCACCCGGAGGAAACCCACACAGACACAGGGAGAACACACCACACTCCTCACAGACAGTTACCCGGAGGAAACCCACACAGACACAGGGAGAACACACCACACTCCTCACAGACAGTCACCCGGAGGAAACCCACGCGGACACAGGGAGAACTCACCACACTCCTCACAGACAGTCACCCGGAGGAAACCCACACGGACACAGGGAGAACTCACCACACTCCTCACAGACAGTCACCCGGAGGAAACCCACACAGACACAGGGAGAACACACCACACTCCTCACAGACAGTCACCCGGAGGAAACCCACGCAGACACAGGGAGAACACACCACACTCCTCACAGACAGTCACCCGGAGGAAACCCACACAGACACAGGGAGAACACACCACACTCCTCACAGACAGTCACCCGGAGGAAACCCACACAGACACAGGGAGAACACACCACACTCCTCACAGACAGTTACCCGGAGGAAACCCACACAGACACAGGGAGAACACACCACACTCCTCACAGACAGTCACCCGGAGGAAACCCACGCGGACACAGGGAGAACTCACCACACTCCTCACAGACAGTCACCCGGAGGAAACCCACGCGGACACAGGGAGAACTCACCACACTCCTCACAGACAGTCACCCGGAGGAAACCCACACAGACACAGGGAGAACACACCACACTCCTCACAGACAGTCACCCGGAGGAAACCCACGCAGACACAGGGAGAACACACCACACTCCTCACAGACAGTCACCCGGAGGAAACCCACGCGGACACAGGGAGAACACACCACACTCCTCACAGACAGTCACCCGGAGGAAAACCACGCAGACACAGGGAGAACACACCACACTCCTCACAGACAGTCACCCGGAGGAAACCCACACAGACACAGAGAGAACACACCACACTCCTCACAGACAGTCACCCGGAGGAAACCCACGCGGACACAGGGAGAACTCACCACACTCCTCACAGACAGTCACCCAGAGGAAACCCACGCAGACACAGGGAGAACACACCACACTCCTCACAGACAGTCACCCGGAGGAAAACCACGCAGACACAGGGAGAACACACCACACTCCTCACAGACAGTCACCCGGAGGAAACCCACACAGACACAGGGAGAACACACCACACTCCTCACAGACAGTCACCCGGAGCGGGAATCGAATCCACAACCTCCAGGTCCCTGGAGCTGTGTACTTTACACTGTAAAATTTAATGATGAATGAACCAATAGAAATGCTCCAAAAATACTTGGAATAAAAACTTTTTAAATTCACTTCCATTGAAATTTAAAAAGGTATCTTTCCATTTCCTATAAAAGTACTATTATTGTATTATTTCTTTCTTTTTTTTTGTAGATACATGTTTACAGTTGGACAGCGATTATATATTTAACATACAGCAGATCCTATTTTTAAAATATTTCCTTATTTATGTTCTTCACAGTAGTTTGGAAATTAGGCCTGAGTCTTTTAGGACAGAGAGCTTAAAAATGACATGTACCTGTTGCCTTTACCATTATACACCCACTTAGTGGAGCCCAAGCCTTCATAATCAGAGCCCCAGTAAAACAGACAGGCATTAATGTGCAAAGAATACAGCAAGTATGCAGACGTCCGGATCACTCTGAGAGCAGGTAGAAAAACGAGAAGAGAAAAATATATCAGAAAAGCACTGAATATAAACACTCGAGACAGACGCATAGTTTCTGATCAGATACTTCATTATATATCACCCTTGTTTTGTTCCAAACTAAGAACTAAAAGCTCTGGTGAGTCAGCCCCATAATGTCTGTTAAATCACTCATTTATAGATACCCCACAGTGGTCAACCTGGAATGTGGGAATGTCAGAAAAACCCGGTATAATCCTTTGGTGGTACAACTGGCAAAAGCATTAAAGCAAGGGGATAATGATGAACCAGGGCACACAATAGCTTCGGTGCATGTGCGTGTGTGTTGGAAGCTTACCTGTAAATATATGCCTTTTTCATCACAGCCTCGAGACGATCATTGAATTCAAAAAATGCTTGATACTGACAGAAAAAGGCAGAGTTATAGTCAATAAAATATTCAGTTCTATATAGTAAATATTCAAACTAATTTAATTATTACCTACCCCATCTAAGCCATGTGTGTGTGTGTGTGTGTGTGTGTGTGTGTACAAGTGCGTGCTACATGCTAAAAGTTTCAAGCCTCATCAGTGCACATCCACAACAAGTCTTGGGTTGAATCTTTAGTCTCTGGGCTGTGAGTCTGATTCGAGTTCTCTTAAAGGTTTGTGTAAAAGCAGTGTCTCGAGTTGAGTCTCGTGTCCCTGAGAAACAAGCCTAAATTTCTGGAGTGAGAATCTGAGTTGAGTCTCTGGGTTAGTCTTTAGCTTTGCAGTGTGAGTCTGAGTCACGCTTCAAGTAACTGGGGTGTGAGTCTCTGGGATGCAAGCTATTTGAAATATACAGGTAAAATGTTTGTTTACTTTTAGAATGCGAGGGAAGCGTAAAACTGATTTCACTCCAGTGTAGTAGTAGAGGATTTCCAGGGGGAACAGGCTGATCATATCCATCTGAAACATTCACACAACAAAACAGACATGATTTGATTTAAACACTGTTTGTAATCAGTTCAGAATCTTTACTGAGCTTTTGTGAAAGAATGGTGGCACTCACCTTAAATCGCTCTGTTTGCATATAGTTTTCCCTCATGTCCTTCTTATCACACTGCAAAACACACATCACTTTATGAAGAAAATAGTGTGTAATGATGTATAATTCATTCATTCATTCATTGTCTGTAACCCTTATCCAGTTCAGGGTCGCGGTGGGTCCAGAGCCTACCTGGAATCACTGGGCACAAGGCAGGAACACACCTCGGAGGGGGCGCCAGTCCTTCACAGGGCAACACAGACAGACTCACACATTCACTCACACTTACACCTACGGACACTTTTGAGTCACCAATCCACCTACCACCGTGTGTTTTTGGATTGTGGGAGGAAACCGAAACACCCGGAGGAAACCCACACAGACACAGGGAGAACACACCAACTCCTCACAGACAGTCACCCGGAGGAAACCCACGCGGACACAGGGAGAACACACCAACTCCTCACAGACAGTCACCCGGAGCGGGACTTGAACCCACAACCTCCAGGCCCCTGGAGCTGTGTGACTGCGACAATGATGTATAATGAAATTTAAAAATCAACCCTTTAGACTGTAAATAAGCACACACTTCATACTGGACTGAAATAACGCACCTCTCTACTTGCATTATCCCATTATACAACCGCAGACACAGGTTGGAACTCAAATCCCCAGGATCCTGAAGCGTTGTGACAGTAATTCTGCCTGTGATTCCACCATGCCACCCCAAACGAGATCCCTCATGAATTTATATATATACACATCTGTGTCCACTCACCACAATATCTCCGGCCCTGACGAACTGTAGCCTGGGCTGCATCACTAGGATGTCTATGATGTAAATGGTGTCACACAGATAATCAAGAAACAGCCACAGATGGATGTTCTCTGGAGTTTGGTAAGGGAAGACCATACGCACTGGGATAAGCCACACATTGTAGTTCCATGCACATGTGACCAAGAACAGCCATACCACGTAGATCAAATCTGCCGAGAGGAAACAAAGCAGCCAAACACTGCAAAAATCTTCACCTTCACAATTATATGTATTTCATTATTTACAATGGAAAATAAGTCATGAATGAATCATATTGAAACATAACAGCTTTGTACAGTGTCGCACCTGTGTAGGGATCGATGCTGGAAGGGAAGCGGAACTCCAGTATCGTTCTCAGCCACTTGGGTATTGTGGGCATTTTGACCTGAAATCCCATGAACTCCAGAAAAACTTCTTCTTCTTCTTCTTTCTCTCCATCCGCTGCTTCTTTTTTCTCCTCACCAGGAGGCGGGGGAGGGGGTGGGGGAGCATCAGCCTTTTTCACAGGTGCTAAGAATGCAATGTCAAGGGAGGGGGGGGCAATACTTAGATGTTAAAGATGCTACTGAGGTCAAAGTTTCTTTCTTGTGAAATTGAAAAGATTAGAATGGTTCACTCTGATGGTGATAGAACCAGAGTTCTGAACAGTATGATCTTTCTATGAATTCACTGCCTTACTCACATCCTGAGGGGCTCTCATCTTCAGATGCATCCGGATCCAGCAGTCTGTCTCTAGTTCTTTCTGTGCGTTCTTTGAAAAGTTTCACCAGATCCTGCAGTCGTTCATTCACCACAAAACTTGTCTGACTGGAAGCGGAAAGAGGCCGGTCTGGATCCCTGACATAAAGAAACACAGGGGTCCTGACCACTGTAGAACAGGGTGAAAAGGGGGCTACCAAAGTAAGCAAAGCAACAAGATGGGCTATGGTCTATAGCTGTAGAAATACAAAGTGCACCTATATGATGAAATGGTAAGGTGTGGGTAGAAACATGGAAGTCATTTTAATGTTTTGACTGATGGGTGTATACACAGAGTAGGAAGGGCAATTCGGAAACTGCAGGCAAGACTAAAGTCACCTTACCATTGTTTTTCCGCTAAAAAATTTTACTGTGTCTTTTCTACCAAGATTCTGGCAGCTTGTCATGTTTTAATAATGTCCATCCAGTAAGATTTAAAGGGATAGTTTGGTCATGAAATTCTAGTAAAAAAACATATAGCTACCAACTGGAAAGATGTAGTCATAACTTCCTGTAGCCTGCGTGTCATGTTTTTATAAATAAACGTAAATGTCACTAACCCTTCCTCCACGTTGAGGAGACCAGGGGTGTGCAACTCATTTTCTCTGTCAATGCCGACCACCGAAGCTTTGCTGCAGCAGGTCAAAAACAAAGGCAAAAATTAGAGATTTTATTACGTTTAACAAGTCTTTAATGTCTGAAAGATTCAGAAAACTGTTACAATTCACTTGCTCTGCGCACACACACCTACAAGTAAAAGTATACAATAATATACAGGGGTTGGACAATGAAAGTGAAACACCTGGTTTTAGACCACAGTAATTTATTAGTATGGTGTAGGGCCTCCTTTTGCGGCCAATACAGCGTCAGTTCGTCTTGGGAATGACATACACAAGTCCTGCACAGTGGTCAGAGGGATTTGAAGCCATTCTTCTTGCAGGATAGTGGCCAGGTCTCTACGTGATGCTGGTGGAGGAAAACGTTTCCTGACTCGCTCCTCCAAAACACCCCAAAGTGGCTCAATAATATTTAGATCTGGTGACTGTGCAGGCCATGGGAGATGTTCAACTTCACTTTCATGTTCATCAAACCAGTCTTTCACCAGTCTTGCTGTGTGTGTTGGTGCATTGTCGTCTTGATACACGGCACCGCCTTCAGGACACAATGTCTGAACCATTGGATGCACATGGTCTTACTGGTACAATGTGGAATTAATGAAGATTGGCCACCAGGCTGCTCCAATTTAGCCATGAAACCTCCCACACTACAATGACAGGTGTTTCAGTTTCATTGTCCAACCCCTGTATATACAATAATATATATATATAGCACTATTCTGAATAAAATATTATTTACCATACTGAGTAAACCTTACACTCGACATTGGAACATTGCTGTGAGGATCTGATCGCATGAAGTGACTTCTTATTAACACCCTAAATATCTGTAGTAATTTCAACATGTTTTACTCTCCACCACACAACCAGTAATCTGTAGTAACCAGCTGGGGAGACTGACCTGTGTTTGTTCAGATCAGAAACTGGTACAGTGAGGATGGAGCCATTAGATATTTGAGGTTCAAGTATTTGGGGAACGGTGGGAGCGCCTCCATCAATTTCCTCTATATTCACATGTGGACGTTCTGAAAACAAACACGCACATGCGCACAAACAAATCAAAAACAGATGCTGATAAATGATTACGGATGAGGGCCATACCTCAAATGTGCTGTTACCAAAGCTAGGCATCAACTGGGAGAGGAACAAACCATTGATATTTTATTATATTTTATCTTATAAAGCCACTTTAAAATCTTTGTTCAATGGGGTGTAATATTAGAAAAAATTGTCTTTAAATATTACAAAATTATTATTTACACTTGAAATATTTATAGCTAGTTTTGACAAAGTACAAAACACAAAACATATTACAGCAAAGCAAAGCTTAATGTTTAGCACAACACAGGACCAGACAATACACCAAGAGAGGCTGGTTCACCTGAGTGTGTGTTTGGGGACCGGTGCGTCTCTGAGTAAGGAGCAGTGTGAGGTAGAAGCTCTTCGAGGGTGAGGTGGAGGTTGTGAGGGGTGCTGGAGCTTTTAGTAATATGAGGCAATGAGAGGGTTGTGGGGGAGTGTTTACTAAATCTAATAAATGCTCTATCTACATGACTCAATGACTCTAATTCCAGGTCTAGGCTTTGCTTCTGAGGCATCCTACTGGGGCTTAAGGCTGTTGAGGCGCTGGAGAACTTTCTGGCAGCGTTGCTGGGCCTGTTTGGGGAGCTGAGAGAACTCCTGGTACAGCAGCAGCAGGTCTGGAGGCAGTCTGGGGGAGGGCAGCTTGTGGGAGGTGAAGTTGCCCCTTTTCAGCAAATGGTTGAAGCTATTGAAGCAGTGTGAGGCATGAGGGATGCGCAGAATCCAACTCTTTACTGTGGAGCACTTAGAGGGCACTGCAGACAACCAAGTGCTGTATGTTACTGAAAATGCTATGAAAATAAATAAACTATTAAAAATGGTCAGTGGTAAAGCTGCTTTATGGTTCATGAGTTCAGCTGCTGAATGGCTTCATGTGGTAACAAGCAAATTATCTTGGTTTTATTCCACACATATTCATTTTAAATACAATTATTTTAATATATATATATCAACAAAAGCAGCATTTTACATCAATACACACCTCAACATTTCCTTCACAACGAATAAATATTACCAAATAAATAAGTATTATCGTAGCTATCTTAAAAACATTTAAAATCAACTTCTGCCCCGTTTTTCTTTTCACAGCTTACATTGAAATGTTGTAAAGATTTTAATTTGTATTAAAAAATATAGTTTACCCCAAATGCTGACGTTTTCTTCTTAAGTTGTACCTTATCTATCAATAAAAAACAACTAACATTATACAAATTGCATTCATTCATTAATTTATTGTCTCTAAGCGCTTATCCAGTTCAGGGTCACGGTGGGTCCAGAGCCCGTCTGAAATCACTGAGCGCCGGGCGGGAATACACCCTGGAGGGGGCACCAGTCTTTCACGGGGCGACACACACTCACACATTCACTCACACACTCACACCTATGGACACTTTCGATTTGCTAATCCACCTGCCAACGTGTGTTTTTGGACTGTGGGAGGAAACCAGAGCACCCGGACGAAACCCACGCAGACACAGAGAGAACACACCACACTCCTCACAGACAGTCACCCGGAGGAAACCCACGCAGACACAGGGAAAACACACAACACTCTTCACAGACAGTCACCCGGAGGAAACCCACACAGACACAGGGAGAACACACCACACTCCTCACAGACAGTCACCCAGAGGAAACCCATGCGGACACAGCGAGAACACGCCACACTCCTCACAGACAGTCACCCGGAGGAAACCCACACAGACACAGAGATAACACATACCGTAACACATTTTCATTGTAAAAACACACTTAACATCCTGTTTTAAATCCTTTACGTTTATGACTACCACTGACCTCCACATCCTTCTTCTGAAGCGTCGTCTGGAGCTTCTGGAGCCTGTGAAATAAAAAGGCACTGTTAATTCCACAGAATGAAGAATTATCCTGAATTATTGCCATATCTGTCATATTATGCACTATTACCTGCACAGCGTTTGAGCGGGAGGGCTCTGAGGAGGCAGGCTGAGGCTGGGAGGTGACGACTGGTGCTGAGGTCCTCCGTACAGCTGCAGGTTCTGGCTGTGGGGGTGGGGGTTGGGGAATTTTGGGAGGCTCTGGTGACTCTGCCCTTGGGGGACTCTCCACTTCGAGTTCTTCTGCTGGACACACATCCACCAGACACCTGGAGACGCAGTTAGAGAGGGAGAAATGTGAATAAAATTAATTAATAAGCTAAAAAATCAGATGCACTGCAAATTTATATATATAGAATTTTATGTAAAAGAGATATATATTAAATACATTTGGAAAAATAAAGTCCAAGTCTGTGGACACCTGCTCATCACACATTTCTTCTGAAGGGTACTGTTTGTTCACACTTTGCAGCAGTTTTGGCTTTACACTCGATGGTGGAACATTGCTGGGTTTGATTTATTTTAGCTATCCAGTTTTTCAGTGCAAAGCATACAAACTGTGCATGTACAGTTTAAACTTAACTTTGCTTGTTTCAAGAAATAACACAAGATATATTTCAAATTACAGTAAAATATTTTGACAAAATAAAATTAAATATTACAATGAAATCACTTAATAAAGGGGTTGAAAAAATCAAAAACATTCTAATAAAAATCTTGTATTGTTTAAAACTTTGATACCTTCTTTTGTCAGATTTAACATTATGTGTAGTATAACTAGGAAATGAAAAAAAGACCCCAAAAAAAATTGGCCATTCAGTCAGACTTCTTCAGCAGATCAATGCTCTCATGAGCAAGTCACATTTACAAAATGTCCATAAACAAAATTGGCTTATTTTTTGGAAGAACATTACATTTTCTTGACTATGTTGAAACAGTCTAAAGTACAGAACCAAGGGTACCGTAAAGTAATTACAACTTAAAAACAAATGATATAACATTTTTGATGCCAGTGATTAATTAAAAAATTAACAAACCTTCAAATATTTTAAATTAGTTATAATTCAGCGTTAAAAGTCTTAGGAAACTAAGGAAAGATAGGAAGGTTAATCATAAGTTAGAGAACATTTGCATCTACTTACTTTGATGAGAGAACCTTCTTTATTTTTGAGCTGTTTCTGGTAGTTTACCATTTAATCTTTAACCTAAACATATTCACATATCCCTCTGTATCATCTTTGACAGATTACTGTGGTACATCTGCTGTTGTTTGCTCAAAACAGGGATAAATCACCATAGCAACCGGTGAGAGGGTTACACCGTGCCAATGTCATTAGATGCTGAGAGGTGAAACTGTAATAAACATTCGTCATGGCGATATATTTTATTAAAAATAAAAACAAACAACAATAACAAAAACATAACGCATTATAAATTGTGGAAGCTAACATGAAAGCATTCAGTTTTCCTCGGATATATATAAGATGCATGGTACATATGTGTAATCTATTGCAGAGTTCATTGTAGACTGCTAATTAATGAGGTGGTTTTACCGTATCAACAAAATACGCTGATTCTCTGAGGTCATTTGACAAAAGGGCAAAACCCTGGGGAGTCCCCAAGGTTTTATTATATAGTATTCTATTATTAACTTGTATTTCTGAAAATAAAGTATTAGAAAAACCTATTT
Organism: Hoplias malabaricus; assembly: GCF_029633855.1. Lineage (NCBI taxonomy): Eukaryota > Metazoa > Chordata > Actinopteri > Characiformes > Erythrinidae > Hoplias > Hoplias malabaricus. The sequence continues at coordinate 38,179,101 of NC_089810.1, forward strand.
TTTAATAATAATAAAAATAATAACTATAATTTGATCAGGGAGCCAAAATATAAGAACCTAGTGTTAATGTTTCACAACATACCTCTTAATGTCTGCCCTGTTTACATTGGAGAGCAAGTTTCACAGGAAAGAAAGTGGTGAGAAAGAGAAACTGAGCACATTCCATGTGAAAACTGAGTTCAAGTCCGAATGCAGCGGTCAGTCTGAACTCTACTCAGCCTCGTGGCCTAAACGCTCACTGGGTGTCTACTATGTTTCTAAGGGGGATGAGTCAGGTTTACACGTGGCAAAGCAGAGGGGAAGAAGCCAGTATTTAACATCTGTGGTCATTTCTCAGAAATAGAATCCAGACCAAAATAAAACAGGATGTGGACAGTTCAGGGGCCTGTGGGTTGGGCAGAAAGTCCAGGAGAAGGCCCAGCAGGCCTAATGCCCAGGACATTGTAAACAAATCAACTTTATTTTTACTAGTTTATTTAACTTGAATATTCTATGGCAACCTGGTAAATAACGTTATAAAATATTGATAATGTTAATGACAAATAATCTCTGGTACAGGACTCTGCTGAAAATATTTCAAGCTAGAAGCAGTGTTGCATGAAGCGTGGGCTACAGGAAAGCAACCCAACGTCCTACGAATGTTCAGCTGCAGACATCTGGATGAAAGAAAAGCTTCTATAATCTATGCGCAGCAAAAAGTAATAATCAAGCCTTTCTTTTCATCTGGATTTAGTTTTATTTAGACTCCGGAGACATGTTTACATTTCTAACTCTGAAATTTGTTCCACCTTCACAAAAGACTACACACTCTCCACTAATGCCAACCTTACACCAAAGACTTTTGCAATTTCACTGTCACAGACAGACTTCCAGTGTTGGAATAAAATCACATGAGTCCTGCTAGAGCTGCAGAGTGCTCCCACCATCTTGAACAGGTGTTCAGGAGAGCTGTCTCAAAAACTAACTAATTGCCTTCAGTGGTCAGAGGGTGTCAGACTTTAGTTTTTTTAAAAGTCTTTTCAGAATATTTTCAAAGTCTTCTAGTGTATGGTTAGCACAAGTCTTCTTCTCTTTTGGACTTTTTCTGTCTTCACTCATTGATTTGAACACCATGAGCTCAAAACAAATCATTTATAATCCTAAAATGATGTAAAATAATAAGATAATAAGTGAGAACTTTGAGAAAATAAGTCTGATGAACATAAGTCAACACGTTTAAAATAATAATAATAATAAAAAAAACTGAAAAATAACTCAATTGACAAATAACTTAAATAGTTATTATAACAATAAATAATTATTCATTCATTCATTATCTGTAACCCTTATTCAATTCAGGGTCGCGGTGGGTCCAGAGCCTACCTGGAATCATTGGGCGCAAGGCGGGAATACACCCTGGAGGGGGCGCTAGTCCTTCACAGGGCAACACATACACACATATTCACTCACACACTCACACCTACGGACACTTTTGAGTCGCCAATCCACCTACCAACATGTGTTTTTGGACTGTGGGAGGAAACTGGAGCACCCGGAGGAAACCCACGCGGACACGGGGAGAACACACCAACTCCTCACAGACAGTCACCCGGAGGAAACCCACGCGGACAAGGGGAGAACACACCAACTCCTCACAGACAGTCACCCGGAGCGGGAATCGAACCCACAACCTCCAGGTCCCTGGTGCTGTGTGACTGCGACACTACCTGCTGCACCACTGTGCCGCCCTAATAAATAATTATAAAATTAATAAATTGTTATTATAACTAATTGTTCTGAGATAACCGCAACTTGTGTGGTCTGAAATACACTTGTGAGAAAAGCTTATTAACAGTGCTTTTGAGTCCCCATGTTTGGGACAAGTAAACAAAGGAGACACAATACAGACTTGTACACTTTTGGAGGGTAGAAGTGTGAATAATGAGACAAGGCCTATAGCTTTAACAGTGTTAGCTGTTAGCCATGGAGCTCTGAGAATAGAAAGTCTTACTTGTTTTCATTATCATCATTGTCCTCCTCGCTCTCTTCATGCAGTGGCTGCAACCTGTACAGTAAAGAAAGTAAATCCAAACAAATAAAAGATCAGCTATTGCACTGGAGAACAAAGAGAATGAGAGAGAAAGAGAGAGAGAGAGAGAGAGAGAGATACTAGGCCAAGGGAGGAAGAGCAGAGCAGGTTTTCAGTAGAAAGAAAGGCGAGCGTATCAAGTCAAACATAGGAGTCAAACTTCTGCAGAAGCTGGAGGAAGGAAAGAAGCAATGAAGGCCAAAGGGAGGAGGGAAAGTTGGGACTTACTCTGGATCTTCTTCATTTTCTTCTTCTTGGATATTGGACAGTCTTTGTAAAACAGACAGGGAGTATTTGAATACTGTGTGTTTTAATAAGAGTGTGGGGTACAGGCTCTTTGTAAAACCATGCACTTTAATCCTAGTGTTATAGTTGTTATTTCTACATAATTTAAACTCTCCAGTGATCCACCACCTTGTGTTATATGAAATTTTATAGCTATGTGAAATTTCAAAAGCCAGAAATGCATAGAATGACTTATGAAATATTTGATTATATTCATTCATTCATTCATTGTCTGTAACCCTTATCCAGTTCAGGGTCACGGTGGGTCCAGAGCCTACCTGGAATCATTGGGCGCAAGGCGAGAATACACCCTGGAGGGGGCGCCAGTCCTTCACAGGGCAACACAGACACACACATTCACTCACACACACAGACACTTTTGAGTCGCCAATCCACCTACCAACGTGTGTTTTTGGACTGTGGGAGGAAACCGGAGCACCCGGAAGAAACCCACGCAGACACAGGGAGAACACACCGCACTCCTCACAGACAGTCACCCGGAGCGGGACTCGAACCCACAACCTCCAGGTCCCTGGAGCTGTGTGACTGCGACACCTACTGATTACATTCACTCATGTTTAAATATTTTCCTTCACCAGTAAAATTCATATTTTTGAGCTACCAATTATTATTTTTTTTGGAATCACTATGGAATTTGAAAACCCATTTCTGTGTGTTATTTTCTATGAAAAAAAGGTCCTCATGTTGCGTGTGTGTGTGTTTGTGTGTGTGTGTGTGTGTGTTTGTATATGCATGAGACTCACTGTTCTCCAATGTCTGGTTCCGACATTTCTGGCTCCAAGGTGATAAGTGAGGTGTGTTCCTCCTCCAGCTGTCTCACCGCTCGCTCTGCTGCCTGCAGAGCCAACTCCTCTGCCATCCTCGCAGCCTCCAGACGCTCCTGCTCCAGCCTGCACACACCCACACACATACGGACACACATACACACACACACACAGCCATAACAAAATGTGAGACAAGATACAGAAAGTATTAATGTACATTCACCTCCTGAAGTAAGTGCTTATGGTAATTCAGGTTTGTTGTGAGAGGCACTACTGCTTCACATGTTTAACACTCTGAGACTGAGACTAGTCATCATCTTGGAAGCATAATTACAGGCTGTCTTCTCATCCACCATCCATCCTCCCAGTCATCTACCTATCTATCCACAGTGTCTTTTAGTTAGATATCATTATCCTCAAGTGATCCTGCAGTCCTCGTTCATTCACCTCTCCTGTACGGAGGCCATGGCGGCTTCCTCAGCTTCTTGTTTGATTTTTTCCACCACCGGAGTCCAGCTATCTGTCTGGGTCTCCACGTCCTCCTGATCCATATCTAGCAGCTGGCATGGGGCACTGGGCAGAGCATCCAGCAAGGGGCTGCTCTGCTGACCCTGTGGGTTTCCCAGGTTTACTGCACCAGCATCCCTCTGCTCCGCTTGCTGCCTCTCCCAATCTGAGTCCACCTCCTCCAGGACCATGTCTGCCGGGTCCTGCAGGATACAGACTGCACAGAAACAGTGGTCATTTCAGATGGATTGAAGTGCTAGTATGCCTCAGAATCAAAACGGTCACTACACCGAATAATTTTGACCTCTGAAATATGAAGTTTTCGTTTTTAATTTTGGGGTACAAGTATAACCTAGTTGTGGGCACAAGCATGGACACAGCCCGCCTACATTAGAACTCACCTCTCTCAAACTGTGTTGAAGGTTATGGGTCGATTATGTGGCTGGTGACACTGTATGACACATGTTTACCTATAAACATGGACTAAAGTTGATCACATTTTTAAAAACAGTGGTAGAAGCTACCAAACTTGCGTATACTTTTGCCAATTTTTGTACATTAGCTTCACACAGTGTAGTGGGTAAAATGGCTTTACTCCGCAGAGGACACTATGGCTCAGTTTTCAGCTTGGCCAGGAACGCAACACTAATCTAATAAAAGTTCTTGTGTCTGTAACATATACCAAAATTACATAGGGTGGCCAGATATGAGATGGTGAAAAAGAGGACACATGTCTTGGAAAGGGGGGGGGGGTGTGATGAGCTCTTGCCCTTCGCTGCCGTTGTATGCTTAGCTGAACCTGTGTGCGCTTTTAGGTCCTTTACATCTTTATTTACTACACTTAACATGGGAATTTCTTTTTTAATTCATCCAAGAACTTACATTTACGTTTCGTCATAGCTGCTCGAGATGAGGGTGGGCACATGAGCTTTGTCTGACGTAAACAAGGACTACTGACGTGCAGACTGACCAATTAAATGTTTACAGAGAAGGTTATCGACCAATAATGGTAGCTCTACAGTCAGACCGTCCAATCCCTTCTCGCTCAAGCGAACCAATCAGAGTAGGGGAGGGCGGGACTAGTTTGTGAACGAAACTTCTCGAAACTCTATGTAAACTCTAGAAAAACAAAATCCCGGACGTTTGTGAAATTCCGCCTGGACATATTTTTAAGTCTAAAAAAGAGGACATGTCCGGGTAAAAGAGGACGTCTGGTCACCCTATACTACACAAATAAACTGTAATATGTTCAGGAAATTCACAAATAATGCTCAGGAAATAAACATGTTTTAATAATCTACATTTGAGCATTGTAGATCCCAAAAGTATGACTTATGCAAGACTGAAAACCTTTAGGCATCAACAGACTAAACTAGTGTTCCCAACTCTAAAATGTGGAAATCTTTGCTAATTTTTGCTAATAGTTCAAACTTAATTGGACTTTCTAACATTACAATACCAAGGCAAAAACGCACATACATTAATTAGTCTGTGACGATGAAAGACTGTAACTGAAGTGTTGATCAAATGAAGTGAGCCTGTTCTACAGTGTTTGCAGTAATGTATAATTTAGATTCATGTCTTCACATTAGTTTCATTAGAACTTATGCTTTCTAAAGAAATAATCACTAATACATTACCGATGGATAAAAGTCCCTATGATGGTCCCTAAGACAAAAACCCAACATCACCTTAATAAGCCAAGCTTGATTTTAGTTCAATCAGAGCTCTGTAAGCTTTATGATTCATTCATTAAAATAAAAAAACAAGTCCTGTATAAACTGCACTGTTATTTTCTATTGTCCTTTCCAGTCGGTACTAGTCTTGTGTTTAACAGATTACAAGTAGCTAGTAGTTAGAATAAATTGTCTGGAAATAACAAGGAAAAACACTCACAATGTGATTTGCAATTTGTAATTGACAACTTTTTGAGTAACTACCCCAAAACGTCCAATACGATTTTTTATCATTCCATGCGTACGTTATTATATTTTTATTATATACATTGTTTTATGCAAACACTGGATTATGCATAAGCGGAAAAAAACATCCCTGCTCCATCACCTCTCACCACAAAGCCACATATCTGCTTTGCAAAAATAGTTTATTCATTATATCATGCATCAAACATTTCTCACATGCTGTAAGATCAGCTTGTGCTAAGCCAGCAGCAGCTTCTCAAAAATAAAGCAATAACAAAACAACAGCAACAAAAATATCATAAACAACCACAATGGTCTGAGCTTTTATTTGCGGTGGATTCCGACAGTAACTTAATGAGAATGTTTTTAAAACTTTAGTGTAATAACTAGCATTACGTAACATTGCTGTGTGACGCACTATTGTCAAAAGCAGTTTCCTGAAAACTAATCTTGAAGTTACGCTGACTGTATGTTGTTGAAAGGCTCAGTAAACAAAGCTTTCTTGGTTTCTTTGCAATCACCGCAGTGTTAAAAGGCCCTGAAACTCATTAAAGCACTAGGAATCATTTCAGCGCTCAAGAAGATAAAACACATGTATCTCCAAAATTGCAACTTTACAGGAAAAGGAAAAAAACCTTCTAAACTTTCAATGGAAGTCAATGGAAAAAGATTCATTTTGGAGCATTTCTATTGGTCCATTCATCGTGAAGATTTCACACAATGTGAAGGACAGCTGCGGTGTTCAAATGATGAACTAGAAAAATGACAACAATGGAGATACATGTTTTTCAGGGGAGGGTGACAATTAGTAACATTAGGTCTAATAAGCAAGAGAAAGTGCGTACTGCATTATAGCTGCGCGAAGATTTCAGAAAGCTATTTTTTTATTTGCTTTGAAGGGAATAAAACCTCTGTGCCTTTCAGTGTGATTTATTTGTCACACAGGTTTTCTAGACAGAGGCAGAAGAACGTCTCACAGTTTGTATGTGGGTTAACACTCCATATGAGTGTTAATGTTTGGAATCGGGTGCTAAGCTTTGGAGTCAACTCTCAATTCCCCGATCCTTATTCAGATCACTCAGCATTTTGAAGAACATTTACAAGATGTTTTTAATATATTATTTATAACATGCATAGTGTGTTAAATAGAATTTAATTATGTGTAGCCCTTGCATCATGTGTGTGTGTTTTTGGTGTGTGTGTGTGTGTGTTATAAGGGTGTAAACATTTAATTTTTTATTGGTTTCAATAAAACAGTCATGTCCTTCTTTCTGTCTCTCTCTTTTTCTCTCTGCAGACATGTCACTCTCCCAGTCTTCCTCTCCTTCTGTTTAAGGGGGTTTCACATCTTCTCCCCTGAAACAGAAGGAGAAGAGGAGCTGAGTTAGAGTCTGTCTCAATACTCAAACACCTCCACTCATCACACTCCACCTGCCACACTGACTCTCAGGCCCAGTCCTAAGAAGGCAATGGTCTATAGGGGGCTCTGGATCTTGGATGTAAAAGATCCCATACACAAAAATAAGAGACAGCCACAAAAAACAAAAAATACAACTCCTCACAGGAATGAGATTGAGAGACATTACCCACTAATCATTGAGATATTAGCTTTAGAAGCTACTACATTTTGTAAATCAGGATTGATACTTGCCTACCTCGTCAATCTAACCAACTATTAATCTACCCCATCCATCTTCAAGATGTCAAAAGCACAATCTATAGACTTTCCACTGTGTTAAACCCAGCAGCACACATACTGCATTCATCAAACTACAGTACAGCAGCCTCATGGTGAGAAGTGGAAACTGCAACATTGCCATCACAAACACTTGAAGAAATAGAAGTATTTTGTCTAATCACAGATTTAGGTGAAAGCTGATTTTGACCTGCATTATTAACCTTTACCACTCATCATCAGTTAGGTTCTTTGCATCAGTGTGAAGTCTGTGAAGGTGTGATAACAACAAAAACAAGAACAGTTGAAACTTACTGCTCTGAACAGCATCCGGGGTTTCCTGCAAAGAGAAAATGAACCCATTGAAGCATATTACAATCTGCACATATTGTACTGTCATGGTGGATGTAATGGTTTTTCAGTGCTTAACACAGCTTAGTTTGCCTCTTTTGCAGGTCCCGGGGGAAGACCCATGGGGTTGAACAACACTGAATGTTGGTTAAAACAAAAAAGCCAATACAATTGAATGGAAAAGTATTTCTGAATATATTCCAAAAGCTTGAAAAGCTGCCATTAAATATTGCATCTCTCCCTTTGCGCTTTGAGTGGCAAGAGCATGTTAAAATTATTCAAATGAAGCCACGCTTTTTCTGACCAATGGCAGTTTAGGAAATCTCAGCTTACATTTTTTAAGCAAGATTTTTCCACATGCGTCGTAAAACAACCTTTAGTATGAGAAAGGCACTACGTTCATTCATTCATTCATTCTCTGTAACCCTTATCCAGTTCAGGGTCGCGGTGGGTCTAGAGCCTACCTGGAATCATTGGGCGCAAGGCAGGAATACACCCTGGAGGGGGCGCCAGTCCTTCACAGGGCAACACACACTCACACATTCACTCACACCTACGGACACTTTGGAGTTGCCAATCCACCTACCAACGTGTGTTTTTGGACTGTGGGAGGAAACCGGAGCACCCGGAGGAAACCCACGCGGACACAGGGAGAACACACCACACTCCTCACAGACAGTCACCCGGAGGAAACCCACGCAGACACAGGGAGAACACACCACACTCCTCACAGACAGTCACCCGGAGGAAACCCACGCAGACACAGGGAGAACACACCACACTCCTCACAGACAGTCACCCGCAGCGGGAATTGAACCCACAACCTCCAGGTCCCTGGAGCTGTGTGACTGCGACAACTACCTGCTGTGCCACCGTGCCGCCGAAAGCCAATACAATCGAAAGGAAAAGTATTTCTGAATATATTCCAAAAGCTTGAAAAGCTACCATTAAATATTGCATCTCTCCCTTTGCGCTTTGAGTGGCAAGAGCATGTTAAAATTATTCAAATGAAGCCACGCCTTTTCTGACCAATGGCAGTTTAGGAAATCTCAGCTTACATTTTTTAAGCAAGATTTTTCCACATGCGTCGTAAAACAACCTTTAGTATGAGAAAGGCACTACGTAAAAATTATTATTATTATTGTTATTATTATTAATTCCTTACCTCTTTTGGTTTCATCACTGGCTGTGGCACAATGCGACTGAATCCCTGTACAATCCAGCCCATCATGCTTGGAAATGAAAGAAGGAGATTCAAGATTTACTCAGACAGCAACATTACATGATCTGTTATAACCTGACAATCAACAGCATGGGAGTAGTGGACATAGCTGAGCAAATGTGATTATCACACTGCAGCAGGAAAACTGAGGGCTGTAAGCATTAGAAGCCAAACAGAAAACAATATGAGGCAGCTTTTGTGTCTCTGCTCAGCAAAATCTATTAAAAGTATAGTATCAATTCAGCATTGAAGCACTACTTGTTTCATTTATTTGTCTTTACTGGACAGTAGTTCCATGCAAACTACCTTTGACATGTAACTGTTTTCACTAACTATAAAATATAACAGCATTGCATCTTTGACAGCAGCACAGAGATGTCCTAGCATAAAGCTGTCAGACTAAGACCTACTTGGTGTCTCCTTCCACACTGGAATGTCATCACACACACACACACACACACACACACACACACACACACACACACACAGAGTTAATGCTTTGTTACAGAAGCTAAGCTAATCTCTAATAAACACTGTCTAGTTAAGTTAACATAATTTGACATACTTTGTCCCTCCTTTGTTCCCCTCCTCTGCTTTGGGCTCCACTGGTGAAGGGGCAGGTGCTAAACAGAACAAACACATACACTGAAACAGGAATGTGACAATGCATCAGTGCGTATTAAAATGTCAATAAGAAGGTGGTAAATCAACTGGAATTCAGGATTCAATACCAATGTCTAATTCAAGAAAGTTTGTGCTCAATATTATGAGCAAAAATATGTTCATAAAATATTTAATTTGTAAAACCTAAAGATAAGTTTGGTGATGGTGAGTGCGCGTGTGTTTGTGTGTGTGTGTGTGTGTGTACCAGATGCAGGTGGAGGAGGAGGTTCTGGAGCAGGTGTTTCCTTCCTCAGAGGCTCTGGGCTGGGCACTGGAGACGGCTGTGGAACCACCCTCTCAAAGCCATGCTTTATCCACTCCATCACCCTGGGGGAGAGAGAGAGAGAGAGAGAGAGAGAGAGAGAGAGAGAGAAAGAGAGAGAGAGAGAGAGAGAGAGAGAGAAAGAGCGAGAGCAAGAGCGAGAGAAAGAGAGAGCAAGAGTGAGAGAGCGAGAGAGCAAGAGTGAGAGAGCGAGAGAGCAAGAGTGAGAGAGCGAGAGAGCAAGAGAGAGAGAGCGTGCGAGAGTGAGAGAACGAGAGAGAGAGAGAGAGAACGAGAAAGAGAGCGAGAGAGAGAGCAAGAGCAAGAGAGAGAGAGAGAGAGAGAGAGAGATCAGTTCAGTGATCTGTATTTTGCATTTTATTGAAGACTTACTCCATCTGTGATCTTGATATTTAATTGATATATGATTTCTGGATTATGTGGACAATAACATTTCAGTGATCCAATGGCTTATTTATATGTCTACAACCATTTTTTTCTTTCTTTCATTGTTAAATACTCACACAAAACAAATGGCAGCTGAAGATTAAAATTAAATTTAAAAAATAAAAATTTTTCAAAATTGAGATATTTGCTTGGACAGTGACACAACACACATATAAGGGGTAAGGAGACCTCTCTTTGATTTGTTGCCTTAATGTTTATGTTTTCAAACTGAATTTTCATTTTTATATTTAAACAACGGATAAACCTCGGAGTCAAGGCCTGTCCATCTGCCTCAGGCTCTTCATCAGAAACCACTTCCACCACTGGGATCTGAGGGAGAGGCTCAGCATCTGGGTGAAGACAACAACAAAGATCTCTATTTATACTATTACACATGTCATTCACTTTACTAGAAAACCCTTAATAAATCCCATACTCGCTAGAGACTGTAGCTCGACTGTTGATAGAGTTTGCGTTAGTCATCCTCTGGTCATTTGTCAGCCATTTCTGGATTTTAACCCACATTTATGTCCAATTCTACCTGCTAGAATCTCCCTCTATATCACACACTGGGTCTTTTCAAACAGCCACTGTTACATAATGGAACTCAACAGGTTTTGAGAGAACTAAAAGATATAATACTTATATCAGCCTAGAGATGCCTGAAGTGGCTGAGAGTACACTGAGTGATGGGGAGAGGGAGAATCATCCAGCAACAGCTCAACCGAAACAAATTACAAACCAAATCGATGCTGTTTTGTATATTAGCTTCTCAGGTTGAAGTAGTTTTTGGAATAATATCATTACAGTTCATTACAATTTACATCAATTTTCAACACAAAATATATGCATTTATCTAGAGAACAGACATACCTGCTAGTTCTTTAACATCATGCACCTGTAGAGAAAAGTAAACTGTTCAGTATTTCATTAAAACACGAGACTGAAACCGGTCATCCTGAAAAGAGCTGTTTATACAGTGAGAGAACACTGCTGTGGTGTTTGATTCTTGTGGTATTTTGACAAAAGCATGTCATAGATGGTTCACTAAGACCCCCACAACTATGTAAACTTGTGGAAAAAGGGAATATATATATATATATATGTGTCCGCGTGGGTTTCCTCCGGGTGGCTGTCTGTGAGGAGTGTGGTGTGTTCTCTCTGTGTCTGCGTGGTTTTCCTCCGGGTGACTGTCTGTGAGGAGTATTCTCCCTGTGTCTGTGTGGGTTTACTCCGGGTGACTGTCTGTGAGGAGTGTGGTGTGTTCTCCCTGTGTCTGCGTGGGTTTCCTCCGGGTGACTGTCTGTGAGGAGTGTGGTGTGTTCTCTCTGTGTCTGCGTGGGTTTCCTCCGGGTGACTGTCTGTGAGGAGTGTGGTGTGTTCTCTCTGTGTCTGCGTGGGTTTCCTCCGGGTGGCTGTCTGTGAGGAGTGTGGTGTGTTCTCTCTGTGTCTGCGTGGTTTTCCTCCGGGTGACTGTCTGTGAGGAGTATTCTCCCTGTGTCTGTGTGGGTTTACTCCGGGTGACTGTCTGTGAGGAGTGTGGTGTGTTCTCCCTGTGTCTGCGTGGGTTTACTCCGGGTGACTGTCTGTGAGGAGTGTGGTGTGTTCTCTCTGTGTCTGTGTGGGTTTCCTCCGGGTGACTGTCTGTGAGGAGTGTGGTGTGTTCTCTCTGTGTCTGCGTGGGTTTCCTCCGGGTGACTGTCTGTGAGGAGTGTGGTGTGTTCTCCCTGTGTCTGTGTGGGTTACCTCCAGGTGACTGTCTGTGAGGAGTGTGGTGTGTTCTCCCTGTGTCTGTGTGGGTTTCCTTCGGGTGCTCCGGTTTCCTCCCACGGTCCAAAAACACATGTTGGTAGGTATATTGGCGATTCAAAAGTGTCCATAGGTGTGAGTGTGTGAGTAAATGTGCGAGTGTGTAAAGGACTGGCGCCCCCTCCAGGGTGTGTTCCTGCCTTGCACCCAATGATTCCAGGTAGGCTCTGGACCCTGAACTGGATAAGCGCATACAAATAATGAATATAAAAATATAAAAAATTGTTTGATAAATAACTTAATAGCTGTTGCAACTGTAAATTCAATGTGGTCTCTGATTTTTGCATCGCATTGTGAATTTCAGGTGTTCAGCTGTCCCTTAAAGTAAAGATGTCATAAAAGTCATCTCATCCAAGTGTTTGAGCTAAAGGTAATGAGTTTGACCTTCAAGGCTTCTAAACTTGTGCTGAATCATATTTTGTTTGAAGACAGCTTTCCTGAAGACTGTTAGGGCCAGGTTAGGACTGGAAACCTTTACTTAACCCAAGAATACCACATCATTTAAATGCATTCAAGCTCAGATCTGAGAGTGATTCTCACAGAGTTTTTCTTTTGTGTTTTCAGAATGATCATTTTTCTGATGATAGGGTGGAGTTGGCTAAAGCTCATCCAAAGCAGTCTTGACAAGGGCGTGCTCTCAGTAATCAACTCTTGAGAACATCAGCAGGGAAATATCATAAACTAATCTATCTTGTTTGGTATTACAGAGGTGAAAATAAGCTTGAGAATTATACAGTTCCTTCAAGAGGCTCCTCAAGCCCCCAGCAATTCACACCAACATAATCTAATATCACTACAAATTTCTGTGGGCTGATCAGTGACAACACACTCTGTCAGAGACTCAGGCAAAGCTGGCAAGAAGCGAGGCATGGCTCGGGTCCCTAAGGACATGGTGGAGATCTACTAAGGCCTCAAATGTAGCCCATCATCCTAGACATTTTTTGGCATCTGAAGTTAGTCACTTTAGTTTTGGACTGAAGCAACTGAATTAAAGCTAGCACCAGCGCTTAGCTTTTTCTGCTAGCATATTTTACTGATGATGTACTTACAGCAGGCGCCACCTTTACCTCTGGTACTTCTTTAGGAGCCTGAACAGAACATACCTGCCCCTTTTAAAAGGAATCAACACCAGAAATTTAGCTTGGTAATACAGCTGTGTCTGTATTCTAACAATAATTTGGTTTATGAGTAAATGCCTCCCTCATTTTTTAAATCACAGATTTTGCACTGTATACTGTATATGTTTGGCTTCTTCCAGATCACTTGGAACAGAACCAGCAGTTTTTAACATATTTTGACATCATATTTAATTTCATGAGGCAGTACTTATTAACTATTCACTTATTTTGTCTGGATGTTTATGACAAGTAATTACCACAAGATTAATTATACATGTACACCACAGACAAATATTTAATTCAGAACTACTTTCTATATGCATATTTATTAAATATTCATGATACCTCGACATATAACTACTTACCACTTAACTACATGTCTACATGTATGTAGGCTATAGAGACGGTTTTATTCGAACCATTTTTAGCACATAATTACTGACTAGGGTGTCCAGACGTCCTCTTTTACCCGGACATGTCCTCTTTTTTAGACTTAAAAAATGTCCGGGCGGAATTTCACAAACGTCCGGCATTTTGTTTTTCTAGAGCTTACATGGAACTTCGAGAAGTTTCGTTCACAAACTAGTCCCGCCCTCCCCTACTCCGATTGGTTCGCTTGAGTGAGAAGGGGGCGTGGTGAAGTAGCCTAAAATCTTCTGATTGGACGGTCTGACTGTAGAGCTACCGTTATTGGTCGATTACCTTCTCTGTAAACATTTAATTGGTCAGTCTGCACGTCAGTAGTCCTTGTTTACGTCAGGCAAAGCTAATGTACCCACCCTCATCTCGAGCAGCTATGCCGAAACGTAAATGTAAGTTGTCGGACGAATTAAAAAAGTAAATCCCATGTTTTGGATAGCAAAAAAAGGCGTAAAGGAAACGTTAATTGTTTTTTGTTACTTAATTTTGTTTTAAAAATGAGCTCCTCAAACAATAACATTAATAATAAAAACTTAATATCACTGTAGGTTGAGAAAAAGAGCCCAGGAATTTATTTTGTGTATCACAAAGAGCTCAGATTTTGCTGAAATAATAACGGTTATGCTCATCTGCATCTGAACTAAACACAGGAGCCACATTGTGTCTCAAGAAATTAAATTAAATTCTCTCAAGCCATAAAAAAGTATTATTTTAGCAATAATAGCTGTTAAGATACGGCGTGCTTTTCAACCAGTCAGACTGTGTTGACAGAAAAGAAATATATGACCGTACCTCTGTGGTCTCTTGTGAGTCTGTCTGCTGCTTGTACTTGTCATCAGGTTGTGGAACCACTTTGCCCAACCCCTGCACAATCCAGTTTATCACTCCTGCCCTGAGAGGGGAGGAAAATAACTGTGAGGAAAGATGTGGAAGGAAAATCTTGCGTGAACGCTAGGAGGCAGCAGCACACTAGCAAAGCAACTCTGGCAGCCAAGCAAACGTTTCTGTCAGTGTTTTCAGTTCCGGTTCTGCAATTCAGACCTGGTGGCTCTCAAACTGCCATCATGGGGCAATAGTTTAACACCCCTTGTCAAATGACATTTTCTAAAGTAAAATGTATTATCACATTGTCTACACGGAACACACTCACACACACAGGCAGTATTTGTTCCTGAAAATGTTCTTTATTTGCACAGGCACTAAACAATTTTTCAAATGTATTGAATTTACCATATAAAGAGTAGTAAAGTATTAAAAATGCAAGTGTGTTCTGTGTTGAACTGTTTTTAATTAAGAATTAATGACTCCTGTATCTGGAGCCTCACATTTTGTGTATGATACGTCATTGTTACAGACAATGTACACTTCTTTTTTAAAATGAGAAACCTGTTTCAGAAAGAAGTATTTGAATTTACTCATTTGAAATGGGGTGGATATACCTCTGGAAATACTGCAGTGAATTTAACATAAAATGGTCCACCAAGATGAAAAAACGTGACTGTGTTTCCTGGCACAACCTGATAAATATTCAGTGAATTCAGTTCATTTGAACTGAGCTTTGGACTGAAAAATGTCAAAGCATTGCTAGGAGTTAGCAAACTTCTACTACTGCTAAAAACAAGTTAGCATAGTAATCAACTGCTGCTCTGCACAAGATGTTCTAATATCCCTATTAGCATTCAGATGTGGGAAATGATTCATTTTTAATTTTATTCTGAGATAAACTTGTATTTATCAAATGATAATACCTTACATTGTATTAATTATTTATTTTTCCAATATAATTGTGAAGAAACACAAGGTCTTTGCTGGTTTAGGCTGGTCTGCTTGGTTTATCTCATTATTAGATACAGGTTTTACCATCCTTTAAATGTCAGCTGAATCTACATTGGGTTTTTTTTTTGAGTCAAACATGTTTTGCTAAACATATAGCTAAACAAAACCCTAAGCTGAACTGTAGTTTAAGTGGTACCCTGAGCTGTAAGTGAGAGTAAGTGAAACTAAGTCATAGCTATGAAAGCTGCAAGCCGTTTCATGAGGTAGTTAACGTTAGCTTAGCATAAGCATTTTTAGTCACAGGTCTACTCACTCTTCACCCGCTTTACTGCAGTCCATGAAGAAAAAAGGAGCAAATATATGATAGATGGATCACATTATACACAAACAACACACGCAAACTCACAGATGTAAAAGGGAATTCCACAGATTACTCAGTTTCTGTATAAGTATCCCCATCTTTTAGAATGGTTTGAGGTAAAATGCTCCAGAGTAAAAATTGTTCCTTGTGGTGGTCTGTGACAGATGTATGGAACCAATCCATTGAAAAATTTTATGCATTTAAAAGCTCCTCAAAGAATATTATATTAAATGTTTATGAACACATATTAAAGTGGTGTCTGAGACACTGGTTTGTGATAGTTTTGAATACAATTTTGACTTACAATTCATGTCAGCAAAATTAATACATTTAAATACCTTCCAGTGTAAAACAATTACCCAGAAACAATTTTGGTATAGACATTTTCCACATTACAACCCTGAAGACACATGTTGGTTCAAAGGTGGTCTAAAATAAATAAAAATAAACTCAATTTGTATTGTAGTGGCAATGGTTTCCTTTATTATTATTTATACCATTTAAAAAAACCCACTTCACATCAAACCACTGAATGACTGCTTACATATCAACCACTCGACACAGAAGTTTGAAAAAATCTGTGAAATCCCCTCATAAATATATTTGCTTAACATTCAGATTGTAAGATTGTACCTGTTGTTTACTGCATTCTCCTCCTGCATATATATGTGTGTGTGTGTGTGTGTGTGAGAGAGAGAGAGAGAGAGAGGAATATTAGGATGAATTATAATACTAGAATGATTACTTAATTTGTTTATTAAGGGGTTGAGTAATGCATCCAATATAAGCTGCTAATACAATCATATCTTACACAATGCACAAACAAGTGCTCTCTCGATCTTACACGTTTTAAATTGGCAGTGCCACTAATATCACAATATTGGAGGATTCGCGGCTCGCTGTGTACCTTGACTTCCGAGTTGGCTCGGCCCAGTTTAGGTGTGGCCACGGGCTGAGGGAGAGCATTGGAAAAGCCATGAGAGAGCCAGGTCAGCACCCCAGGCTGAGCACTAAAGAGACAGAGATTGAGAGAAGGGCATTGGGGAAGTGAAGCTGCATAAAAGTTTGATGCAAATTACCCCTTTACTTTTTGCTGTGACTTATTACAGACTATTTAAATTTAAACTAATTATTTTCTATACAGACACTCTCACACCATGTAGCGGGGCAAGAAGCCACTCTGAAGACTCTTTTCTGCGTCAGTCATGATAGACAGCAGTGAAGCTGTATTTTGTGGGTGGGGTGAGTCCTCTTTAATGGAGGCAAACAGAGCTAAGCAGTGTGAGTCCTGGCCATGGCTTACTCAAGAGCATTTGTCCTGATAACCCTCATCATCCTCAACATCCTCTCCAGACGGTCCAGACACCTGCACTGGCCACACACTGGGTCAGCAAGACATGGCTCCATTCCAGAATCCAGACAGAAGTAGGTGGAGCACACACATTCACACACACACACACACACACACACACGCCCACACATACACATACCTGTTTTCTTCAGACACTTCGGCCACATTTTCTGCTGTAAAACAAATAGAAGATCAGTATTTATAAGCAATGCCATCAAAAAACAAACAAACAAACTCTGAGTATTTTCAACACCCTACCTTTCTTTTATTTATTTTCATTCCGGTGAAATTTATAGATTGTATTTATATCATTTAATGAAAATCACTGGGATATCAACAAAGTCATGAACCAGGAGCGGCAATATCCACAACGCAAATATAGCGGTTTATTTACAATCCAGCTACATGAGGGAACCTACATGTGCTATTTATTAAAATGTTTATATAGAATGATAAAATGTAAACACTGATCAGTTTAAAATAATCTAAAAAAATGTGCGGCAGCACAGTGGGGCAGCAGGTAGTGTCGCAGTCACACAGCTCCAGGTTCGATTCCTGCTCCGGGTAACTGTCTGTGAGGAGTTGGTGTGTTCTCCCTGTGTCCGCGTGGGTTTCCTCCGGGTGACTGTCTGTGAGGAGTGTGGTGTGTTCTCTCTGTGTCTGCGTGGGTTTTCTTCCGGGTGCTCCGGTTTCCTCCCACAGTCCAAAAACACACATTGGTAGGTGGATTGGCAACTCAAAAGTGTCTGTAGGTGTGAGTGAGTGTGTGTGTTGCCCTGTGAAGGACTGGCGCCCCCTCCAGGGTGTGTTCCCGCCTTGCGCCCAATGATTCCAGGTAGGCTCTGGACCCACCGTGACCCTGAATTAGATAAGCGAATACAGATAATGAATGAATGTATAAAAAAATGTATTCTGTGGGGACTATTCTAACTCCAATGCCTTGCTTGTAACACACTATTCTCTCATTCATTCATTTTGTGTAACTGCTTCATCCTGTGCAGGGTCACAATTCTCGCTGTATTTTTTTAAAAATAGTGTATTAACAGTCACATTTGCAGTTGTACTATAAAATAAATGCCTACCTGCTTTTGGTTCAACTTTGACGGACACATTTCCTTCCTGAAAGTGACAAAAACAACAGACAGACTGCTCAGCTGGAAGAAACTAAAACATCGAACAGTTTTATTCTATGTTTTACATTTGTCAACAACTCTAATGTGTTTACAAGATGTTCTGGTCAAAAGAGGGTCAAAATAATTTCTTACATTGTCTTCAGCTGAAGTTAAGAATGTTTCTTTCTACTTTCTCTTTTCTAGTTCCTTGTTTTCACTCATTCTATTCCAGTGTTAAAAATGCAGCAGCTAGAATTGAATACTCTTTGTTATGAAGTGAACACATACCTACAGTGATCAAAACACATGGATGTACACTTACTGGTGCTGCATTTTTCTTCTCTTCTTCACCGAAATTTTCAGGCTTCTCCGGGGGCTGGGGAACCACTTTCACCACCCAGCTGAACATCCTGCAACTCCAAACACAATGACGCATAAGACGGAGATAAATATTACATTCATTCATTCATTCATTCATTATCTGTAAACCTTATCCAGTTCAGGGTCACGGTGGGTCCAGAGCCTACCTGGAATCATTGGGCACAATTCGGGAACACACCCTGGAGGGGGCGCCAGTCCTTCACAGGGCAACACACACATTCACTCACACATTCACATCTACGGACACTTTTGAGTCGCCAATCCACCTACCAACATGTGTTTTTGGACTGTGGGAGGAAACCGGAGCACCCGGAGGAAACCCACGCAGACACAGAGAGAACACACCACACTCCTCACAGACAGTCACCCGGAGGAAACCCACGCAGACACATGGAGAACACACCACACTCCTCACAGACAGTCACCCGGAGGAAACCCACGCAGACACAGGGAAAACACACCACACTCCTCACAGACAGTCACCCGGAGCGGGAATCGAACCCACAACCTCCAGGTCCCTGGAGCTGTGTGACTGTAACACTACCTGCTGCGCCACCGTGCTGCCCCATAAATATTACAGATGACACAATATACATTTTTCTATATTGAGCACTATTCTGAAACATTCAGTGGCACACAGTGCGGATGCTTTATTTTTTCTTTAAAAAAATGTAAGCTTTAATGTTAACAATAATTAAATAAATTTAGGATGATCATCTAAAAGTAGGATATCATTCTCAAACTCTCTCCATTACCCTACACAGTGCTAACCACATTATATTACAGTCTGACTGAATGATGGTTCACGGATTTGTTACAGCATAAATCTTCAAATACTCATCCCACAGTTTTTTTAAATTCCTGAACTGATAACTGACATTGAACATTTTCTTTTGAAAATCAACCAAACTGGAAACATGCACAATATAAATGTACATTTCCCATTTTCAAGCAATAGATAATCTTTGTGCAGATATCCGTCCAATTTCCAATTGGAGTGTAACATTAATTTAATTATTCGTCCAAATACTCGTCCAAATGTAATGTAATTACATTAAATTAACAAAAAAATAGCACAATTTTCAATGCTGCCAGCTGCCATTTAATACACACTTTGCTCAGATTCAGCTCTTTTTTTCTGGTCTAAAACAATGGAGGTTGCTCCCATAAATAAACTCTTATTTGACATGAGTATGCACACCTTAACATCATCATGTCTGATAAAAACATCTAGCATATCATTGCTGTCCAATTAAAAACAAGTATCTCCATTTTTGTCTTGTTTCAGTTTACAGTGAAGATGAATTTGGTAACATAAAATAAGTACTGAGTAATAAAGGGTATGACACTATAAATATGTGGATATTACTTGGTATCTTACAAACATTTTAAAAATAAGGCACGTATTAAGGGTCAGCATATTTATAGATTACAAAACTGAATTAAAAGTATGACAGTTTATGAAAGTGACTATTACTGTCGTTTTTATAAATAATGCAGCTGCTATTTTGAATTCACTGTGTTTCTGAATGCAATTATGGATCCTTTAACATTATTTACACTGTACCTACAGAGAAGGACATGGTCAGCTGCTTTCATTACAGGTGCTAGCAGAGTTTAAATGTGCTTTGTACTCATTAGGTTCAGCACATGTGATTTACCACAATAATCATCTTCACATACTTCTGAGATATTTTACACTGTTTAGCCGGGAGAACACACCACACTCCTCACAGACAGTCACCCGGAGGAAACCCACACAGACACATGGAGAACACACCACACTCCTCACAGACAGTCACCCGGAGGAAACCCACACAGACACAGGGAGAACACACCACACTCCTCACAGACAGTCACCCGGAGGAAACCCACACAGACACATGGAGAACACACCACACTCCTCACAGACAGTCACCCGGAGGAAACCCACACAGACACAGGGAGAACACACCACACTCCTCACAGACAGTCACCCGGAGGAAACCCACACAAACACAGGGAGAACACACCACACTCCTCACAGACAGTCACCCGGAGGAAACCCACGCAGACACATGGAGAACACACCACACTCCTCACAGACAGTCACCCGGAGGAAACCCACACAGACACAGGGAGAACACACCACACTCCTCACAGACAGTCACCCGGAGGAAACCCACACAGACACAGGGAGAACACACCACACTCCTCACAGACAGTCACCCGGAGGAAACCCACACAAACACAGGGAGAACACACCACACTCCTCACAGACAGTCACCCGGAGGAAACCCACGCAGACACATGGAGAACACACCACACTCCTCACAGACAGTCACCCGGAGGAAACCCACACAGACACAGGGAGAACACACCACACTCCTCACAGACAGTCACCCGGAGGAAACCCACACAAACACAGGGAGAACACACCACACTCCTCACAGACAGTCACCCGGAGGAAACCCACGCAGACACAGAGAGAACACACCACACTCCTCACAGACATTTGGAATAATGCATTAAAAAAAATTTTGTGCAACTGATAGATCCTGAAAGACAGAGTCAAGCACGGGTTATAAAGATATTTACTCAGACAGCACTCGGCTGTGGCAAAGTGGAACTGCATTCTCACAAGTAACAGAGCTGTAACTGAGGTAAAGGGAGAATAATCTACCTATTCATACCCTTTAAACACTGAGCAAGCAGAAGTTTACACACAGATGTCCATGTAGTGTATGTGCAGTCTTGCTTTGACATTGTTACTTAATCAGAAATGCAGGATTAAATCTGTCAATATAAAATGTGGATCAAATTTAGTGCAATTCATTAAGTAACTTTGGCTATACTTGAAATGAGCCACTCATTAACTCATACTTTATAATAACAAACACAGAGCTTGCTACAGAGTAGACTGACATTAAACGGGTGCACTGTAACCTGCAGTTCACAAATGACCTTCATTAAAATGTAGGGATCCAGAGAGTCTGTGATTCACTGTGTAATTAGCCTACTACAGGTAATTAATGGCAAAAAGCGACTTTAACTCTTTAACTTTTAAGGGTTAAGCCGTTTCATGACCTCTGAAATGTAGCTAGAACGACTAAGACCCCTAAGACTCATCACAAATGATTGTTGACATGATGCATTCCCGGACTTTCACTCTTTTGCCCTGTGGACACACAACCTGTTTCCTCCACTGTCCACTGCTCTCTGTCCACGGCCTTTAGCTGCAGGGGGTGATCATGGCCTGTTTGTGTGGACATCTGTCAGCACTAATCAGCGATTAACGTTCCTGACCCTAATCTCCACTGGCCTGAGCAGGGGCAGAAAAAAGTACCCCAGCCTGGGGCTGTTCCAATGAAACTAGCTCAAACTTCCACAACTTTCCTAAGAGACATGGAGCGAGGACTCCTCCAGGGGTAAATGCTAAAGCAGAACATTGACAACCTGTTGTGTTTAATGTACCTCCGTCAGTACAAACACAAAATGTACACACTTGACTCAAGCATTGGCACAGCCTTTTAACGAATGCCCTAGAAATAAATGTTAGCAATAATACATAAGCTTCACAGTGTGGAGTATAAAATCAGTAATGAGTCTGTAATCGGAAAATCAGTAAATCATTAATCAGACATGAGTCTGCTTTTACATTTTGCAGATCACTGAACACTTTGCAGTATCTGGCTTAGTTACAAACTCAATGGAAATGTGTCACCTTCAAACTAACGCACATCCTAAGTTATTATAATTAAGCTTCGGCTCAGATTTTGCAGTAGGAACACATGTCAAGGGAACAACTAAGACTAATCTTAGCATTTCATGTCAAAACACGCTACAAGGTGTGTATCCTGGGAGATTTTTTTTCTACAGTAAGCTGTATGAAGATTTACCTTCAGTTTTCAGGAGTACGCACTCATGCCAGAGACGGATGACAGCGCTGGAGGACAGGCAGGTGAAGAAGTGGTGGGATTAGCGGTGAGAAGGCTAAGCTAACGGGATTAGGGTCTCTCAGAGAAGGCTGGAGGATGAACTTGGGCTTGATTGGCTCCGCAGAACTTTATACACAAAGTTTGGCCCACACTGAATGGATCTGGGTAGAAACGGAGTAGATCAAGAGATTCAACCCCCATTCACAGAATCAAGCTACTGAAGTGTTTTCAGTGTTCAGTCACTCAGCAGTAGATACTGCAGTCATTATAATAACACACCTCAGTACATTTTACTACATAGTATTTTTAAAAATTTTAATTGTATAGCTTTTGGTTTTACTTTTTTTTTCTAATCACATTGTCTTTTGATGAATGTATTGAAACTATTATGAGAAATGACTGGATTTAAAAGGGATGGACCACTCTCAGTTTAGCAGTCACACTGACATGTGCACAGCAAATTCATTCATTCATTCATTATCTGTAACCGCTTAATCAGTTCAGGGTCGCGGTGGGTACAGAGCCTACCTGGAATCATTGGGCGCAAGGTGGGAATACACCCTGGAGGGGGCACCAGTCCTTCACAGGGCAAGACACACACATTCACTCACACACTCACACCTACAGACACTTTTGAGTCGCCAATCCACCTACCAACGTGTGTTTTTGGACTGTGGGAAGAAACCGGAGCACCTGGAGGAAACCCACACAGACACAGGGAGAACACACCACACTCCTCACAGACAGTCACCCGGAGGAAACCCACGCAGACACAGGAGGAACACACCAACTCCTCTCAGACAGTCACCCGGAGGAAACCCACGCAGACACAGGGAGAACACACCAACTCCTCACAGACAATCACCAAGAGGAAACCCACGCAGACACAGGAGGAACACACCACACTCCTCACAGACAGTCACCCGGAGGAAACCCACGCAGACACAGGGAGAACACACCACACTCCTCACAGACAGTCACCCGGAGGAAACCCACACAGACACAGGGAGAACACACCAACTCCTCACAGACAGTCACCCGGAGGAAACCGACACAGACACAGGAAGAACACACCAACTCCTCACAGACAGTCACCCAGAGGAAACCCACGCAGACACAGGAGGAACACACCAACTCCTCACAGACAGTCACCCAGAGGAAACCCACACAGACACAGGGAGAACACACCACACTCCTCACAGACAGTCACCCGGAGGAAACCCACGCAGACACAGGAGGAACACACCAACTCCTCTCAGACAGTCACCCGGAGGAAACCCACGCAGACACAGGGAGAACACACCAACTCCTCACAGACAATCACCAAGAGGAAACCCACGCAGACACAGGAGGAACACACCACACTCCTCACAGACAGTCACCCGGAGGAAACCCACGCAGACACAGGGAGAACACACCACACTCCTCACAGACAGTCACCCGGAGGAAACCCACACAGACACAGGGAGAACACACCAACTCCTCACAGACAGTCACCCGGAGGAAACCGACACAGACACAGGAAGAACACACCAACTCCTCACAGACAGTCACCCAGAGGAAACCCACGCAGACACAGGAGGAACACACCAACTCCTCACAGACAGTCACCCAGAGGAAACCCACGCAGACACAGGGAGAACACACCAACTCCTCACAGACAATCACCCAGAGGAAACCCACGCAGACACAGGTGGAACACACCAACTCCTCACAGACAGTCACCCGGAGGAAACCCACGCAGACACAGGGAGAACACACCAACTCCTCACAGACAGTCACCCGGAGGAAACCCACGCAGACACAGGGAGAACACACCAACTCCTCACAGACAATCACCCGGAGAAAACCCACACAGACACAGGGAGAACACACCAACTCCTCACAGACAGTCACCCGGAGCAGGAATCGAACCCCCAACCTCCAGGCCCCTGGAGCTATGTGACTGCGACACTACCTGCTGCCCCACAGCAAATTCACCAGCATAAAATGAACACTAATAGTGAATAGTGAATTTGCTGCGCGTACAAACAGAAACACTGCTCTTTCTGATACTGATATACACAGTTGCTTAAAGATATTTAATATGGGCTGTGTTAAAAATCACATTAATTTCACAAGGGAAGATGTGAATTACAAAATCCAGTGTAGAACTGAAAGCATCACCAGTTTCTGGAAAAGGCTTATAGATAAATAGATAAATAAGTTATCTATGAGCATTAAAAAAGAGAGAAGAACTAAAAATATGTAAAAACAGCTTTCAATAAAGATCATGTGACTTCTGAAGTTTGATTGTTTTGCCATTTATTCATTCACTCATTCACTGTTTGTACGCACTTATCCGGTTCAGGGTCGCGGTGGGTCCGGAGCCTACCCAGAATCACTGGGCACAAGGCGGGTTTAGTTATATTTGTGGGTCATAGTTGAACAAGTTGGTTTCTGAGCATGGACTCTGTTGCCGCACTGTGTCAAAGTGCGAGACGCTACTTCAGATCTGAGGACAATAACCGACTCACACTTACAGGCAAGGTTAATTAATAACGCAGTACTGTTCTACTGGGAGGTCTTGGCCCTCCTGAGAGCAGTAGCATTATATATACTGTCCATTTTCAGTTCATTTGTTTCAGAGAAATGTCAAATCATAAATCACTTCCACAGATGGGTTCACAGTCACACAGTGGCCTTCAGAGTAAAAATCTGTTTTAAATGAACGCAATCAAAAATTGTACATATTATTTGATCTGAGACTCTGAGAAAGGAAATATGATATTGTCTGAAACACTTGATCACGATATGCCACGAGAACGAACATACACTCCCTGGCCACTTTATTAGAAACAGATAACTCAGCGCTGGTTTCTGTTGATACACAGTTTGTGTTAGGCTCCTCTAGTCCTTCATAAATGGTTAGACTCTGACCACAGAGCTTCACTTCTCTGCATATTTCTAGCTGGTGGACAGCTCTCAATCTAACTGAAACACACACACACACACACAAACAAACTCCATGACTGTATCACTGCTGACAATAGTACACCACATCAATAATATCTGGATAACAACAATACTGTGGTCAGAAATGCACTAATGAATAGATAGGGAAGAAGGCCCAATAAACAGTAAAGAAACAAAGTGTAATTCCACAAGGCAAACGTTTCCAGTAAAAAAACAGTGAGCAGAAGCACAGTTGAACTGTTTCCAATAAAGTGACCACTGTAAACAAAGTAAGTGTTTTCAAAAAAGCGCATGGACTCTGCTAACTCTGCTTTTCAGCAGATGTTATATTGGATGAAGTGTTTTGTTTAAGGTGCTCCATAGTGTGGCTGTGCTGCAGGGTGTGGGTGCCAGTTGTTTCTAATGTGCTAAATCTAATGCGTCTGATTGAAGGCGAGACGGTGGCCTGGTCTAGAGGATTAATTCAAACATGGCCGACGTCACAGAGCTGACCGGGCTGAAGTTCAGCATCAGCAAAACTGAGCATGGATCATCCCTCACTCACAGTTACAACTCGGACAGTTTCCTAAACTCATTTATTATCTTCAACTCGGCTGGACTGGCTTTAGTATTTCTCTCATCTCTAACTCCTGGTAATTTTGGGGTGTGTGTGTGTGTGGGGGGGGGGGGGGGGGGGGGTCACTGACTTTTATCGGTGGCCCTGATTTTTGCATTTTCTTTAAACTTTAAGCCTGTTTCATTAATTTGGGAATACAAACTCTTCCCAAAATTTACAAATTTGATCTTCATTTTAGACATGTGACTTATAATTTACTAAATTACTAAAATCTTTAAGGGCGGCACGGTGGTGCAGTCACACAGCTCCAGGGAACTGGAGGTTGTGGGTTCGATTCCCACTCTGGGTGACTGTCTGTGAGGAATGGGTGTGTTCTCTCTGTGTCTGCGTGGGTTTCCTCCGGGTGACTGTCTGTGAGGGGTGTGGTGTGTTCCTACAGTTTAATTCTCTGCCAGGGCAGACACAGTATTTCACTAATAGTTGCTGGGCAAAACTAATGCGACATTTTCTTAAATCTGTTTGAAAACTAAACCATTTGCACTATGATAAAACATTAAAATGTTAGATTTTATTAAAGAAATCTTTGCTTAATAAAAACAACGAAAACAGCCATTGGAAAGGCATTGAAAATGATATCATGAATACATTAAAATAAACGATTTATCAAAATACAGAAGAGTCACACTGAATAACGATGTTCTTAGCAGAAATACAGGGTTAATTTGAAAACAAGGCTTAGTATTATGAAATAATTAGAGTTAAGCTCTAAATGAGGTTATTTGCAGGTGCTAGAGCAAAGAAGGTACTCAAAATCTTTAGTAATGTGGCTTTACATCTGGTGAATACAGCTGAAATAAGCCCAGTTTATGAAGGTTATTATAAAATAAATGCAGGTAATGTTGCAGAATGCAGGAAATACATTAGGAGCAGTGCAGTTGTAAAGTGGCTCAGAATGATGAGGTGTTAAAGTGATGTCTAAAGCTTAAAGGCTGTAATTTTGCTGACATCTGACTCAAATGCAATTAAGTCACTTGTCGTTTAAAACAGAGGCTACTTGTAAATATGTCTTATTATTATTTTTTTAGACAAGATAAACAGTGTTTTGCATTTAAAATATTTTAATGTTTGTTAAAGTGTTTTCCCCATTGAATGAATGTATAAATATTTCTTTTCTTTTCTAGAAAAAAAGCCTTGTTTCTCTCATTCAAACATTCACTGAATTCAGCTCTTTAAAATTCACTCTGCTTATTTCAACTGAACACACTGTTTCTCTGGGATCAGATTTGAGCCTAAGGTCACGATGCCCAGTTGTTGGCTAGAGGCCTTTGGGCTGGGGTGCAGTGGAACTGTGTTCTCTGGGATCTCATCTTTGGGATGAGCTGGAGTGGTGTTTGTGATCCAGAACAAATGACTTTATCACCCGACAGCAGTACCAGAACTCATTAATAGTGTCTTGGCTGAATGCAATAAAATTCTGACAGCAATGTTCCAGCCAATCTCCATATTAATACCAAAGATTTTAGAAGCCCCACTGGACAAAAAGTAGTCTATAAAGTTTAAACCAAACACACACACACACATTACAACTTGCCTAAATCTAACCCTTACAACCACCTTCACAACATAACCACAGTCCCAACAATGTGAATGTGTAAACAAACTTTAGTCCCCGTAATGTGAGTGAAACCTGGTGCATACACACACACACACACAGACACACAGTAAAGCTCATTAAACGATAAGGAAGCTGTAATCCTGAGCTATAAGCCTGTGAGGTGATGAGGTGAGGAAGAGAGGAAGAGGATGTGCTGAAGAATCAGTCACATGACCCTGAAAACTAGCACAAGAAAATGGACGATATGAGCTCAGCAACCACAGAGGAACTGGAAATAAATCTTTTTAAAAAATAAAATACACTTAAAATTGTAGGCATCAGACGGCATGTTTTGTTGATTTTTTAAATGAAACAAAGCACAACTTTATTTTAATGTACAACTGTGTATTCAATTAAACTCAGCAAAAAAGTGGGTGCTACCATTAGCAAAAGAGAGCCATATCTGTGTTGTACCTATAGAGGGCGTGTTGGTTTATTTTCACTTTAAATATCCACATGACCTTTGACCAGGGCACCCAAACTTTTGCCTGACTGTGTATACGTATCTGACATAACTCAGGTCTTTATATCGCCACCATTTTCTGTAATGTACTTATATGTTACTTCCTGCTAAATTAACTTCTTGCTGTAAACACTTTTAAATCCACTTCAGTGCAGTATTTCCTCAGGCTGTTTATTGTTTATTAGGATCTACAAAACACTTCCCTAGTGTGAAGCAGCGTTTGATTTCCAGGTCAGACAGGAACACCGTTATAACACCAATAAGAGTCCCTGGGCACAACTCCCAACACAGCATTTGTCTACTTCTATACTCTCAGATAAAAAGTACAATGGAGGTACAATGTTGGTCACTAAAGATACAAACTGTGTAAATGTACCTTTAAAAGGTACAACAGTGTATAAAAGTCCAGTTTTGTTCCTTAAAGACACATTACATTCTCTTCTCCAGAAGGAGAGTTACATGTTTATAATCTTTCATTATAGAACTGCGTCATATATAAAACCATAATAAAAGTCCTGGAGATGAAACGGTGCATATGAAATCAACCCAATTTTTAAATCTACATTTACAATAAAGTAAGGTACAATTATGATCCCTAATTAAACCCCTTGAGGGTACCACCACAGAGACAAAATGGCTGACAGTGTATGACATGACAAGGTTATTTTGTGCTTAATTTACAATACATTTTAAAGAATATGTTTATTTTATTACAATAATAAAATAAACTGTATCTTTTATATTTTATTATTATTATTATTTTTAATACATATTTACATATAAATATATTAAATATATTATTTAAAATGACCTGATTATATAAATAATGAAATTTGCATTATATTTCATATGTGCTAAATAAATAAATGTAAAAATAGTTGCAATGCTTTTAAATTCTAAGCCATATGTTGAAAAAAAATTGACTACAACAACAACAATTATTATTATTATTATTATTATTATTGCTATTAATATAAAAGTTGTCTGTTTTTTTTACTCTGAAATTGTCTTACACAAGAAGTGTGCCATAAAGCCACAATATTTTATAAAAAAAAATAAAAGTCTCACTGCAGCTTTGTCAATAGTGCTTATGCCAGTATCATGAAACACAGAGCACAAAAATGTCTCCATGTCTCTTGTGAAGAAATGAAAGATTCACCAATTACACCGAGAAAAACAAAACAAAATGAAACAGACCCCATTCACACACAGGCTCACGCTCCACTCAGACGAAATCCTGCAAATACAGAGCGTCTAATCATACACTTTTTCTCTAATGTGAAAGGCAATTAGAAGCGTGCTAATGACCAGGTTCTGGGGGCTATAATGGGCTTTTAATGAAATGGGAGCTTTTTAAGGCGGTATGGACCACAAACAAAGGAGCTAATGAACAAGGCTCCATCTCTCAGTGCCAAACTCAGCCCTACACACTCACACGGGAGCTCCGTTTAAGTCTCCATCATTTTCCTTTTATACACACACAGTGCCATTCTCCATATTGAGAGTTTGTTATTCTGGCATACTGTTATATTTGGTCTTTTCTTTCTTTGTCTCTTGAACACACACACACACAGACACACACACACACATACACACACACACACACCTACACACACACACACACACACACACCTACACACACACACACCTACACACACACACCAACACACACACACACACACACACACATACACACACACACACACACCTACACACACACACACACACACACACACACACCTACATACACACACACCTACACATACCTACACACACACACACCTACACACACACACACCTACACACACACACCTACACACACACACACACACATACACACACACACACACACCTACACACACACACACACACACACACACACACACACACCTACATACACACACACCTACACATACCTACACACACACACACCTACACACACACACACACACACACATACACACACACACATACACACACACACATACATAGCTGCACAGCTGTGAGTATGACCCAAAACTTATATAAAACACTGCAGACAGTTACTTTCAGCCGTCATTAGAAGATGATGCGAGTTATTGAAAGCTTGTCATGAATGTTGCAGTGGATTGGTCATGAATTAAAACTGTTATATTAAGTTATCTGAGGTTTTCACACTTCTCATTTCTGGAAAAAAAACAAACAAAACACAATAACAGTAGAATAAATAGAAACAAATCTACATCAGCACTCAGCAGGGGAATTAACATCAAGGTGTTTCCCGCCAAATCCACCTTAAAGTCAACGTAAAATCTAAATATACCTTTATTTACCTTGTTGTTGTTGTTGTTGTTCACATGTCCTCTCATATTAATCATGTTACCATATATCATTTAAAGAATAGCCAACAATCATCAAAAATAACCAACTTTCTTATTCCACCACCTTTTTGGAAGGAAGTAATGTACGCCCCCTGCTGTTTGTATGTGATCACATAGGTAAAAAAAAAATAACTGGCTGTAATGTAGAAGATGTGCAACATAATATACCATGCCATGCCACCCACATTTATTTATTAATTTATTCATCCATCTTCTGTAAACACAACATCCTGATCCAGGGCGCGGTGGGTCCAGAGCCTACCCAGGCATCACACACTCACACGGACTACAAATTCTGAAATACACCACATGCCCGAAATGACACGGGACGTGGCTTTTGTAGCTCAGTTGTACATCTTTACAGTTGTATCGCTCAGCATCAAAACTGTTCAAAACACAACATATGCTGGTGTCCAACACTGCTTCATAGATTTAGTGTTTGTATGATTGCAAAGGATCTGTTTCAGAATAGTTCCAGCTTCATGTGGTTATTAGTCAAATTAATTAGCAACCAACAGGTCTATGTTGATGCCCTGTGGAGGACTGGCGCCCCCGCCAGTATTCTTGCCTTGTGCTCAATGATTCTGGGTAGGCTCCGGACCCACCGTGACCCTGAACAGGATAAGGGTTACAGACAATGAATGAATGAATGAAAGGTCTGTGTTGGTCAGGTGCTGGTTTAGCTGGTTACCTAGGTGGTATAAATATACCAGTTTGTAAACCACAGTACATACTGATATGTTCTATCAGGGCAGTAACTTAAAAATAAATAAATAAATAAAATAATAATAATAAAAATTAATTAATTAATTATTCATACATTCATTATCTGTAAGCGCTTATCTTGTTCAGGGTCGCAGTGGGTCCACACTCCTCACAGACAGTCACCCAAAGGAAACTCACACAGACACAGGGAGAACACACCACACTCCTCACAGACAGTCACCCGGAAGAAACCCACACAGAAACAGGGAGAACACACCACACTCCTCACAGACAGTCACCCGGAAGAAACCCACGCAGACACAGGGAGAACACACCACACTCCTCACAGACAGTCACCCGGAGGGAATCCACGCAGACACAGGGAGAACACACCACACTCCTCACAGACAGTCACCTGGAGAAAACCCACGCAGACACAGGGAGAACACACCATACTCCTCACAGACAGTCACCCGGAGGGAATCCGCGCAGACACAGGGAGAACACACCACACTCCTCACAGACAGTCACCTGGAGGAAACCCACGCAGACACAGGGAGAACACACCATACTCCTCACAGACAGTCACCCGGAGGGAATTCGCGCAGACACAGGGAGAACACACCACACTCCTCACAGACAGTCACCTGGAGAAAACCCACGCAGACACAGGGAGAACACACCACACTCCTCACAGACAGTCACCCGGAGGAAACCCACGCAGACACAGGGAGAACACACCACACTCCTCACAGACAGTCACCCGGAGGAAACCCACGCAGACACAGGGAGAACACACCACACTCCTCACAGACAGTCACCCGGAGCGGGACTCGAACCCACAACTTCCAGGTCCCTGGAACTGTGTGACTGCGACTACCTGCTGCACCACCGTGCGGGCCCAATTAATTAATAAATTAAGTAATTAATTAAAAATACACCTACATGCAAAATTCATGCTTTGATGTGATGGCTTCTATTGTTCTTTTTATGTTTAACAGGGAAGTGCCTCATTGCGAACTATAGAATTAGATTTTTAATCAAACTCCTGGAGAAACTATAAAACCAGGCTCTTCTGCTATGGTCCACTAAAAATATCACTTGACATTGCTTTGCATTTGAAGAATCACAGATATGGCCCCTTTCTCTACTCATTAGATACACTTTTACAATGGCAGTATTTGTTAAAGCGTCATTTATCTGTTATTTAGGTTTTGCTTCTCCTCTCTCCATCCCTCTGTCTAAATTAGATCATCATCTGATGGTTTTATATTCCATCTCATCCATTACCTGTAGTTCTCAGTAAACAGCCTCATGTCACCTCCAATATCTCCACTCTGCTTGTCTCTTGAGCACATTTCCCGCCCCCTCGCCGCCCGTGGCACAGTTTAGTGCGTTAAGCATCCATTAGACAGTAATAAGGCATGCTTAGGGAGAGTTATGCTGTGTGTTCCTGTGTTATGGCAGCTGGATACTGGCTCATAATGGCCAGCAGATTACAGTGTTTTATTAGCAGCACTTTCACTGCAGAAGGCTCCACTACACCACTCCACCTCCCTCTACATCCATCCACTGTACGTACATTCGGCCTGTAATCCATGAGCCTGAATAAAATAATACGGGATATGAAATAACAGCTGAGATCTAATGCAGAACCGATTTCACACACATATTAATCTACGCTATAAACATTTCAGACATTTAGCTAAACATTATATTCGTACGGGGGGTGGAGTATGTGACTTTTACTCTTTGAAACTGCAGTAGGTGATTTTTTAAAAAAGGTTTTTGTTATATTTCTTGAAGCCCTTTTTTTAAATAATGATATTAATCAGTAAATCAAAAGTTCTGACGACATAAATGAAAACATCCCTTTTCCATAGAGGCCAGAGTAGTGTAAAACCTCTGTTCAGTTATTTCACTGTGAGCATTCATTCATTCATCCATTCATTATCTGTAACCCTTATCCAATTCAGGGTCGCAGTGGGTCCAGAGCCTACCTGGACTCATTGGGCGGAAGGCGGGGAATACACCCTGGAGGGGGCGCCAGTCCTTCACAGGGCAACACAGACACACACACACTCACGCCTACGGACACGTAGGAGTCACCAATCCACCTACCAATGTGTGTTTTTGGATCGTGGGAGGAAACCGGAGGAAACCCAAGCGGACACGGGGAGAACACACCAACTCCTCACAGACAGTCACCCGGAGGAAACCCACGCAGACACAGGGAGAACACACTACACTCCTCACAGACAGTCACCCTGAGGAAACCCATGCAGACACAGAGAGAACACACCACACTCCTCACAGACAGTCACCCGGAGGAAACCCACACAGACACAGGGAGAACACACCACACTCCTCACAGACAGTCACCCGGAGCGGGAATCGAACCCACAACCTCCAGGCCCCTGGAGCTGTGTGACTGCGACACTACCTGCTGCGCCACTGTGCCGCTGACTGTGACCAAATGAACTGAATTGATTGCTTTACTTCACACACTGACCCCATGTACGTGCAAAACCCACATGTGGAGACTCACGCCTGAATAGACAAACAGAGAAAAAAAGGACGGAGGGAGAAGGCTTTTAAACAAAAAGAGGCCGGATGAAGCCAGACGGCAAAACAGAGTGAACATCAGTGTAGCTGCTGGGTGTTTTCTTACATGTGAATGAGGCAGATGTTTAAATGCTCATATGGAGTAGCTGTGGCCTGGTGGTTAGGGAACGGGGCGTGTTGCCGGTTCGATCCCCAGAGCGTGTCCTTGAGCAAGTCACCTAGCCCCCAACTGCTCCCCAGGCTGCCCCTGCTCTGAGCATGTGTGCTCACTGCCCTCTAATGTTCACTAGTGTGTGTTTCACTGCACGGATTGGGCTAAATGCGTAGGACAAGTTGCTGGTTGCATACATTGGTTTCTACAAAAGCACTTATTCAAAAACAAGTAACTCCATAAGAACATGAGGAAGAGACTCAAAAGGAACCAAAGCTCAAACAGAGACAGTTATTAAGAGCTAGAAAAAACACAAAAAGAGAATATCAGGATCAACCACTGAGTGGAAGCAGGGCACAGAAAAGACAACACAAAGAGAATAAGGACGTAACACTGAGGAGGACAAAGGCTCAAAAGGAAAAGCACTCCCACTATCTCAGAAGATGAAAAGAAACCTGAGTGAATGAGAAAGACAAAGACTCTTTTAAAACAACCACGAAGAGCCAAGACTCAAACGAGAAGCAGAAGCCCAATGGTGAGAGGAAGCCACTGGGTTTAATACTTCAGACTGTCACAGTGAGATGATATTCATGAAAGTAATCTTCTCCTCAGCATGTTGTCAAAGTCCAGCATCAGCAGATTATTGCTTCTCGGTGCTGTATGAATATGAGCAGGTCTATTTATAATAATACAATTTTCGACAAAACACCCCTGAAAACATCTTAAATGATGCGGCTGTGTTTTGCCAAGAACTTGTTTTGCTGCAGTGTGTTCATCTGAACCTTCGATATGCACCCATTAATGCGTAAATATGCTGTAACACTCAGCTCCATCAGCTGTGCCCTTGGTAAAGAAAGGTTACTGAGGCCAAATGGTCTTACGTGGTTAATTACCTTCATCCCTTGCTGAAACCGCAATGTCAGTTGCAGTAGCTTCTTTAGCTATTAGCATGTGAGAAGATAATGACTGAGACTGAAGTGTCCTCGAGGTGCTCCTATTTCCTCCCACGGTCCAAAAACACACATTGGTAGGTGGATTGGTGACTCACCGGTGTCCATGGCTGCAAGTGTGTGAGTGAATGTGTGAGTGTGTGTCGCCCTGCTGAGGACTGTCGCCCTAAACACTCTCACTTCGCCTTCAAACCGAGAACCGAACTGTTGCAATCTGCCAGTCAGTCGTTTATTATTATGCCCTTCTGCATCAGATATTATCATTTATTTGTAGCAAAACTTCAGCCAAAACGGAAATCTGCTCTAGTCAGCCTTATTTGCTTTGGCATATTCAGTGTCGCTGAGTCTTTAAACGTTGGGTCTGATTTCTCTGTGGGTTTGTAGTTTAATTAAAGGAGTTCCGAGGGCAATTCTCTACTCCATCGTGTCCCTCTGTTCTTCAAGGTCTTCTGTTGTTTCGGAGAAGGCACTTAGATCTGTGTACTAATTAAAAGATGGCTGTTAAACACTGGCGAGGAACTGGGCAGTAAGCAAAGCAATTAAAAGAGTGATAAACACACACACACCTGAGTAAGTCCTGTACCCTGTGTTGTAAAAGGGTCTATGTCATGGGAAAAGTGAGGTTTCCTTGGTAACCCTTTACTGTAGGTCACGATAACTAATACATATCAATAGTTATGTTGTTAGTGCAGTAACAGCTGATGGTTTTCATGTAAATAACATGCATTTACCTGGTGTATTCATTTCCAAGTACAGATTGGTCATAAGGTTAATCAGGTGAAGCACCACGGAAAGGGTAAGGGATGAAATTTTTGTCCTGCCTGTGTAGCATAGACCATTCACATCAAGTTTTGTCCATTTGTTCCAGCCACTTTTGGGGTGTAATAGTTGAAAATAGCCCAGATTGCTCTGACTTGCTCATACTTGGCCTTTTTTACTTTGTAAAGGCTCCCTAAATTACTTACAACACAGTACACTGTTATAAGAAACTGAATTCAGAGTGTAGTAATTTACTAGTAGTTGCTGGTGGCATTACGCATGAGGTGATCAAAAAAAAAAAAGTTCAACATTATGTGACAGTCAGCTCCAGGGTCCTGAAGGTTGTGGGTTCGAGGTGACTGTCTGTTAAGAGTGTGGTGTGTTCTCCTTGTGTCTGCCTGGGTTTCCTCCGCGTGACTGTCTGTGAGGAGTGTGGTGTGTTCTTTCTGTGTCTGCGTGGGTTTCCTCCGTGTGACTGTCTGTGAGGAGTGTGGTGTGTTCTCTTTGTGTCTGCCTGGGTTTCCTCCAGGTGACTGTCTGTGAGGAGTGTGGTGTGTTCTTTCTGTGTCTGCGTGGGTTTCCTCCGGGTGACTGTCTGTTAAGAGTGTCGTGTGTTCTCCTTGTGTCTGCCTGGGTTTCCTCCGGGTGACTGTCTGTGAGGAGTGTGGTGTATTTTCCCTGTGTCTGTGTAGGTTTCCTCCGGGTGCTCAGGGTTCCTCCCACAGTCCAAAAACACACGTTGGTAGGTGGAATGACGACTCAAAAGTGTCCGTAGGTGTGAGTGTGTGTCACCCTGTGAAGGACTGGCGCCACCTCTAGGATGTTTTTTCCTGTCCTGCGCCAAAGTGATTCCGGGTAGGCTCCTGACCCACCGCCGCCCTGAACTGGATAAGCGCTTACAGACAATGAATGAACAAATTAATGAATTACGTGACAGTGTCAAGTTAGTTCTCTGATTAATTTGTACACTATAATGTGCCAAATGTTTACCATTGAACAACCTTCACTGTCGTTGCAGCAACTGCACCCACCCTTGGACGTTCTGGCAGGAGCTGCCACTGTTTATTTCAATAGAATGTTGTCAAACTCAGAGGTAAATACACAGAGCAATGTAGGTTATGGCCTCTCTAAAGGAAGACGGAAAGCAAAGGACATTCTCCAGATCTGCTGACCTGTTTTGTTTTATTTATTCCGCCTTTATCTTTCCACTCACCACAACTGACCTGTCATGTCTTTTCAGACTCTTCGTTAGGGTCCTGCCTTTTATTTATTTATTTATTTATATATATATATTTATGTCCTGAACAACTGACCAGTGCTGAGGAGGTTATAATATTTTAGCCAATGCTTGACCCTGTGCTCGATGAACCTAGGCTCATGTGCACTTACTCCAAAGCACATCCCATTGTCTGCTTTACTACGTTCTGTAGTATTTGACTCAAGCAGAAATGAAGCACAAATTAAAGTGCAGTAAATTCAGTGCTGTTTATGTCAGTGTGCAGTAAGATCCTTGGCTGAACATGAGCTTTCCAGCTCACCTCTCCCTGGTGCATGGATTAGGCCCACTGAATCGATAAATGTCAGGGAGTATTTAGGGTGGGAAGAAAGAGTGCCGTTTTGGACGCCTCCTACCCGCCATCCAGACCCGCCCGGACCCTTGCTAGTCCTCAGCCCCACAGCGGATGAATTATAGAATGGTTGATTGCACTGTGGTGGGAAGAGGGAGCGTTGTTTAGAGCTTGAGTGAATGCGAGTGATGGTGCGACTGAGCGGTCAGTGCATTTCCAGCCATTAAACGCAGGGGGCACCAGTGACCAGGGAATGGATCTCAAAACTTGTGGTTCTCACACACTTTCTAAAACATTAGGATGCAAAATTTCAGCTAAAAACACCATGTGGTGAGAGAGAGAGAGAGAAATAACCCACCAAATCATAGAGAGAAAGAAAGAGATAGTGAGAAAGAGAGAGAGAGTGAGAAAGAGAGAAAGAGAGAGAGAGAGAGAGAGATAAATAACCCACCAAATCATAGAGAGAAAGAGAGAGAGAGAGAGAGAGAGAGAGAGAGAGAGAGAGAAAGAGAGAGAGTGAGAGAGAGAGAGAGAGTGAGAAAGAGAGAGAGTGAGAGAAAGAGAGAGAGAGAAAGAGAGAGAGAGAAAGAGAAAGTGAGAAAGAGAGAGAGAGAAAGAGAGATAGAAATAACCCACCAAATCATAGAGAGAAAGAGAGAGAGAAAGAGAGAGATAGAAAGAGAGAGAAAGAGAGTGAGAGAGAGAGAGAAAGAGAGAGTGAGAAAGAGAGAGTGAGAAAGAGAGAGATAGAAATAACCCACCAAAGCATAGAGAGAAAGAGAGAGAGAGAGAGTGAGAAAGAGAGAGAGAAAGAGAGAGAGAGAGTGAGAGAAAGTGAAAGAGTGAGAAAGAGAGAGATAGAAATAACCCACCAAAGCATAGAGAAAAAGAGAGAGAGAGAGAAAGAGAGAGAGAGAGAGAAAGAGAGAGAGAGTGAGAAAGAGAGAGAGAGAGAGATAGAAATAATCCACCAAATCATTGCAGAATTGTTCCAACATTTAATCTAAAGAGTAGCAAAAACTCATTATTCATATCCTTCATAAAAGAAGCAATGTGGGATGAGCAGGTGTTTGCATATTTTTACTACACAGTTCACTGCGATGCGCGATGGGTATTCTTCCTCACAGATGAAATGGAATGGAAAGTTGAAATGGACAGAAAGAACATTCAGTGCCACATTCATATGGAGTTATGAAATAACCAAAGTTTGGAAGAAGGACCACGTCCCAGGTCCGTGTACCTTTCCTTAACTGGTTTTCCATTTCTAATCCTGCGATAGAAAAAAGGAGAACGACCTGTTTCCCTGTTTCGAACAATATAAATATCATTGATTTAAGGAACGCCCTGTGAAGGACTGGTGCCCCCTCCAGGGTGTGTTCCTGCCTTGCGCCCAGTGATTCCGGGTAGCCTCCGGACCCATCGCGACCCTGAACTGGATAAGGGTTACAGACAATGAATGAATGAATGAATGGTTTAAGGAAAACAAACTGTTTTCTACAACACAATGAAACTAAATACAACAAAATGCGGAAAATGAATGTGAACAAATAAAACATGTTTTGTGGCTGATTATGGGAGGTGCTGCAGATTTCAGCCCACTAATAGAGCCATTTATTTTGCAACAGAAGAACTCATTCTGCTGATAGATTAAAGATGAATATACTTCATCCATTTCACAATTTAATTAGAAATATGGTCAAGGATGGGGAATGTATGCTGAGAGTTCTGTGCACATTGGGGACATCGGTGTCCGGAGAGGTGTTTTAAGAATAAAATAAGTTTGCGAAACTGCAGCAGAACGGTGACGTTTATGTGACTCATATCTGTTATCTTCCTGTTA